>NW_005179241.1:253659-489189 GCF_000350225.1 Chondrus crispus
CCAATGTGTGTGCGCGCCGCCCACCGCGCCGCCCGCGCTCCCGCGACCCCGTGCGCGCCGTCTTTCTGTGGTCCTCCTTCGATGACGACGCCACCCCGGACGACTCTGACGACCCGGACTCGCCTGGCCACTCGGACGCCCACTCGCCCTCGGAGCCCGACTCGTACGACGACATCGTCCTAGGCGACGCCTGGCGCTTCTCCCGCGCCTCAGCCTCCAACGCCGCCTCGGGCGACCCCAACGTCGCAGCGCAGGACGACCGTCACAAGAATGCTTTGTACGCCACCCTCAGGAAGCATACGACCGGCCCAGACGACGTCGACAAACTCCGTGCCCTCGCGACGGATAGCGCGAGCGATGCGTTCCGGAGGATTGTCATGGGCATTCTTGGCAGCATCCCGGGCGATACTTATGAGGTTGTCATAACTAGTGATAGGGGAGGCGTTTCTAGACTCATGCAGAGCTCCCTGTCGACGGGCTATGCGCTGAGGAATGCAGAGTTCAGAATGGTTTTGAATCAGAGTATGGCTGCAAAGAGCCCCAAGAATACAAGGCGGAAACGCGACACGGATCACGTCCCGGACTTGTTTGCCGCAGAGACTGATTATATGAAGGGCGTCCCGAGAAGAGGCAAGGCTGATGTGGCCGCTGTTGATGGCAAGGTCAGATGGTGGGATACTGAGAGGGAGGCCAAGCAGGAGATGAAGGCCATTGACTATGTCACGAAGCTCGAGGCCGAGAATGAACTCCTCAGGGAGAGGCTGGCCGCCACACAGACACATGACCAGAATAATAACAAGCTCTTGGATTTCATGCGCACGCTTACACCAGAGAAGATCGCCGCCCTCCAAGCCAATCTCAGCCCGGATGCTATTGACGCGTTTAAGGAGATTGTCAAGAGTGTTCTGGGGGAATTGAGCCCGAACAAGGTGCAGATGACCTACTCCACCAGCAGAGATTATCTTGCCCAGCTCACGTTTTGGTGTCTACTTTCAGGCTACTTGATCCGCAATTTTGAGAAGAGGTTTGAGATGACAAAGGTCTTTGAGGCTACCGAAGCTTTTGCAGAATCCTCTCCCGGGGACCATGATTTTCAGCCATGAAGTTTGGGATGAAATTACGTGTACCGAGCTGTGTCGCGGGAAAGGGTAGCTTGACGTGATTCCGGCGATGCGGTCAACACAGTGTACGTCGCATTCAGGATAGCCGTGTGGAAGCAGTCCTGCCAAACCGCCGCCTAAAAATTTCACACGGTCAAGACGAGTACAGTATTGCATATTTGGGTAAAGTCGCATTGGTTGACATGCACCAACACTTGTCCTCAGGGCGAAGACAAGGTAACTTGGTTAGGCTAAGGGTCCTAAGACGAAGCATTTGCTGTATCATAACGAGACAAGAAGAAGGGGTTTTTAAGCGATATCCCACCACATCGTCGCGTAACACTGATCCGTTGCGCATGCCAAATCCACATCTCGAGGGGACGGATCGGCACCATCGTGAATGCTTTTTTGTAAATATGGCGCGTCGATTGCCTTCTCAAAACCGAGAGATTCAAAGACTTGTTCACTTGCCTTATTGTCCCCAATGCGGACGACGAGAGCAGATGCTCGCGGGAGCGAAGTTGACGCACAAGCATCATCAGCGCGAGCCATCCGGAGGAGCTCCGCTACGACACGCATGGCGAGGTCGGGCGTTTTCGCCACGACAGGGCCCACATGTAGCGTGATCTCGTTTGTCGATGGGGTAGGTGCCTTGTACCGACCCCAGGCGGCAGCAACGACTGACGAATCCGTCTTGGCGACAGCGCAGAGATTATCTTTTTCGAAGAGTTTTCGAAGAAGTTCCTTGCGAGAGCTGCCGCCTATCTCTCCTTCAAGGCGGATGGCATCGTCGTGTTCTTGTGCAGTTGGACGACCGGCTACTGTAGTAGAGAAATTCGGAAGTGGCAGACTTGTCCTTCTGTAGCTCGCGACAGCGACACTTCGAACGTCTCTAAACCCGAGGCGTCGGTAGACACCCTCACCGAGTTTGGAGGCAAGCAGGACGATGTGTGAACGGATCCTAAATAGTGACAATGAGTGCAAAAGTAATCACCAAGTCATAAGCAATGGACAGGTTAGAACTAAAGTACAGAAGAAGCCGCGTCCCTAAAAATATTAGACCGTTTGCTAAAGAATGCATTGATTATATGAAATCCGCATGAGTGGTGCGCGCGGGGAGGTGCCTCTACGCCGACTGTATCGATATTTCAGTCATTAGTAAGCCATAATTCATCCCTAGTGCTGCGGTGACCACAAAAAGAGTCCTCCTTCCTCGAAGTCATGGGTTCTGGTGTGCTTATTGTAGGACATTTTCGTATGTATATGTAATGCTCATGGAAGAGATACATCCTATGCAGTCGCACGCAGCGGGAAGAAGTTGAGGCAGCTGTTAACTCACCTTTGCTCAGCTGCCACATCAAATAGCGAATTCACCAACCTGGAAGCAAGGCCTGAGCGTCTGGCAGTTTTAGCGACACAGACGTTTCCAAGCCAGAGGTTGCGAGGAGAAAGGGCGTGACTACTCGACACACCGATAATCTCGTTATTGGTATTCCGCGCAACCGCAAAGGTTCCGTCTGCTACTTCAAGATCGAAAACCGTTTGATTCCAGTCGGCCTCGCTGTTGACGAAGCAGCAAATTTCCTGGATCATGTCACGACTCGGGGAATCACATATTTCGATTTTGGGTACATGGACGCTTTCTCTACCTGAGCTTTCCATGATCAACCGATGCCTTCATGCGCAGTCACTCTGAGCTCCTGGATGTGAGAGCGGAACCGAACACACTCTTCGCGATGGCTGCTGAGGTGCGGAAACCCGTCAGAAATTGGAGATAGAGGCAACTACGAAAGGGTACAGGACATGGGACCGAGCAGTGCCACCAATTACAGTATGTACGTCTGGAACTGTACCCTTCATTGAAGGGTACTGTACCCAAGTGTACAATAATGTACACGTTTGTACACATGTACTGTACAGCACAGTGTCTATTTCTCGGGCATTGCGAAAGTCATGCACGACATGTATCACACAAATGCAGAAGAAATGGGTAGAACAGACAATCACAGGTTCCGTCGAGCAAAAAACTCGATGAGATTGCAGTGCAATGGCCTACGTAGAACTTCAATGTCAGTGAAAGGTATCTCACGCTGGTGCAGTGCTGTGCAAAGCAAAAGACATAATGCTGGCAGTATTCGAGCAGGCCGAGAGGGCCTTGAGCATCCCTAGTGTCTAGGTGACAAATGACCTCATATGAGGCCATTTGACCCCATATGAGGTCACTTTTCAACTTATTTTTTCTCTACTTGCGCTAGCTCAACAAGATGGAAAATGATACTCTCGCCATCGCAGTTGACTTCTGCGTTGCGGAAGGGCGGAGTTTGGTGAGATCTGAACGTCTTTTCCAGCCATTTTTAAAATGCCCAAAAAAGGAGCCTTTTTGACCAACCTCAAAACGTTTTATGTTGATTTCTTCGAAACCAAAACGCCTGTTTAAAAAGCCAACTCATCATTGAAACTTCATTAGATTCTTAGGCTCTCTGTGCATTGGAAACTGCCATCCCAATGTTTTGCAAGATGTTAATGCCGAGGGCAAATACGTTAAAGAAATGGTGTCCAAACTGACTTTTAAAGTTTCGATTTAATTTATATTTTTTTTGCAAAAAAAACTGGCCTCCCATGACTGACCTCATATCCCTACTGTTAATTTCTATTGCTCACATACCCTTCTCGGGGGCCAAATTTGGGACAGGGCTTAACTTGGGACACTTAACTTAAACCGATATGAACTGCTTCTCAACGCTATTAATCAACCGAAACTGTGCATACAAGTGTTTGCCGTGGATTCGACAGCCCGTCAGAATTCAAACTGGCTGGCTGTTTGGGCGGGTAAACGATACCTGGTTTTTTTTTGTCCCGAGATACTGTCCTTGACGAGGCGGTCTACCGCTTAATCCTCAAATTACCAACCATGCCACATTCCATGCGCAGTCAAACGGCTGCCCATATCCGGCGCCAGAAGCAGGGTGAAGAAGAGAAGCAACGCCGGGCTCGTGCCTTGACTCTCTTCGGGAATGGAAGGTCGGTAAGGGATGTCGCGTCAATTTGTGGAATTTCAAAGTCCACAGCAGGTCGCATTCATACTTGCCTGAAAGGCAAAGACAAGGAAAAATTAGAAAAGCTACTTGATCCTCTGAATAACCGGCGTGGTCGAAAGACTATCTGGACGAATGAAGAGTCTAAAGCTTGAAACGAACGCATAATTACTGCGGCGAGAAGAGGATTTGCTGTGGATGTTCCAACACTACAGTCGACATTAAAAGAAATTTGTGCAGATAGTCGGCAAGGATATATTAATGGGATCCCTTCTCGAGCTGCTATAAGAACGTATCGCGCACAGAACAGAGAATTGGTCTACAGAAACGCTGAAAATAAAGAAGCAATCAAGATAAAAGCCAAAAACTACTATCACGTCCAAACCTTTTCCGAAACGCTCAAAAAAGTGGAGCAGCTTCATCCGGGAATCCTTAACGATCCAAACAGAATCTGGAATATGGATGAAACGTGTGGTAAAACGACCGATCCGCGGTCGGTGCACAGTAGGAGCGGCCGCGCGCAGCGGGCACGGGGCACCGTGGCCCACGTGTAATACGTATGATTACCGAACGGGCGCAGCAAGTGACAGGTGTACGCTTGGGTACACGTGTAGTGTAAGGAACCGTGTGGGGATAATGCGCGGGCAGTGTAATGCAAGCGCGTAGTGTGAGGATCCGTGCGGTAGTGTAATGACGGCGCTAGATTTTCAATCGCGTACAGTACCTGGTCCACAGTAAGTGACAGGTACTGTGTTGGACAGGTGTCCCGGGCGTCCCTCTGAGGGGTTAAGACCTGGACACCGTCCTCGCAGTAAACACGGGGAGCAGACTTGCCCCCCTCCCTTTCGCGCCTACGTACTGCCGTTTCGGTATTCTCTCGCGCGTTGGCTTCTAACCCGTTACCGGTCGTCTCCGATCTAGCACCTCGGGACGACTGCGCGTAACCGGCCAGTGTGCCACTCCCTTTTCGCAAGTCCGACCGTTCGGTAACCGCGCGCCGCGCGTCTCGCGTCGCGAGCTCCCTCGGCTCATCCTCCGAGCCTCTCGCCCGCTAGGGTTTGAGGAGAGTTGTACCACAAAACGCATGTGGACGGAGAGTTTGGACGTCGAATTAAGGTTTTCTCTTCGGCAAACAGCCACCACGGCGGTGCAATTGCCAATGTTAAAGGTTCAGGAAAGCACTTGACCGCTGTTCTTATTGCGTCAGCATCAGGCCAACTTGCGCCCCTTTTCGCTGTAGCAGGCGGAAAGAACGTCATGCAGTCATGAATGGCACCCCTTCCGAAGAAAGAGTACACAAAAGACAACGTTCCCCATTGGTTAACAGACGAGTCTTGGATTCCGAGGGACTGTGTTTTGAGATGTACACAGAAGGGATCTGTCGAAATGGACACAATGCCTCATATTATCGAACATATTGATAAATTTGTTCGAAAGGCAGTCCCGAGGGAGAAGGCATACATTTTGTTCCTTGATGGCCACGGGTCGAGAAAGGGAATTGAGTGACTTGAAAAGGCGAGGAAGCACAACATAGAAGTAGTTGTGCTCCCCGCAAACACAACACATTTTTTACAACCCTGCGATAATCAAATTAACAAAAGATTCCAGAAAGCCGTCAGGAATACCAGAGATGAGCTTTTGTCATTGGCATCCACCAATGTACATGCGATGGGGTTTAAACTAAAGCTTGCAGTAGCGGGGCATGCTGCAGTCACAGCATCAATTGTGAGGGAGTCTTTCGTGAAAACAGGCATCTGGCCAATGGACTACCGATTCTTAGATAGACTCCAGACAGCAGCATTTGAACGCGAACAGACCCGCACAGCACTAATCAATCGCATTGACAACGCAGAACCGAAGTCGGCGCTTAAGAGTGTTCGAAAAAGGCTCAGTGACAGTGACACATGGGGGAAGCTGAAGACAATATTCACTGAGACTTCAGACAAAACAGAATCCATCAAACGCCTCCGCCTTGCATTGGCTGACAATGATTCTGTCAACTCGATATTACTTGGAATCAGTCGAAGGCCAATCGCCCAATGTGGCGGAGAGACGAGGAGAGTGTTGGGGTGCGGAGCACCGTCGCGGTGCCTTACAGTTGGGGACCTCATTGAGGGGCGCAGACAGAAGGACAAAGAAGCAAATGCTGAACGGGTTCGAGTGGAGGAAGAGAAGCGTTCGAAGGCAGAGGCGCGAGCACAAAAAAACGCGGTAAGGGAGCAAGCGAAAATGGAGCGAGATGAACTGCGTCGCCGAAAGCGGGAGGAAAGGGAGGCGATGACACGTGCGAAGTTGGGCAAGAGGTGTCGTTCCCCTTCATGTACAGGCAACCAAAAGACAGAAAAGAGCGCGCGGAGCACTGGACAGTCGACGCCATCCCGTTTGCAGGACGCTGTGGAGACTCTGATGCATTTAAGTAACGATAATTGTTAAGTAACTCAGAGTGGCTACTGTCTCAAATAAAGCCCTTTTCGAAAATTTCAACACTCTGGAAGCAGAACGAAGAATTTTAAACGTCTTGATTGACAACCCACCAATAGGCGGTGTTCCAGTTTACTTGTATTGGGGACTCAAGGACACTTGCCGGGCATATATTCGAGGGCTCTTTAAGGGAACTGTTGTCGATTTATGGGAGTTCCCATAAATTGTGTCCCAAATTTAGCCCCCGAGAAGGGTATGTGCCAAAAATGTTCAAATTGCTCTGGTAGCCCCAATATTTATTTCCCCTTCTCCATAATTCGTCTGGAGCTTGACAAGACAAGAACCTATGTGTCCCTAAAGTTTCAAGTAAATTATCCCAGTGGTACTGCAACGGAACCACCTTAAAAATGGACTATTTGACTCATGCAAAAAGACCCAAAATAGGCCTATTGCTCACAAATTTGAGCAATACGAATGCAGTTATCTTCTCACCCTGTCAGTATAATTATGTCAATAAGACCTGTTTATTATGCTCACGTGTGCGAACGGCGTGATCGCCGCAGTGGCCGAGGATTGTGTGTCAGATTATCGCGGCTTCTGGTTGGTATTCCGGGTCGTCGGGCTCTTGTGGCACTTCCCGAGTTTGATGTCAAAGCTTCCAGTTCGTCATCATGTGGTTCCATGGCCAGTAGAACGTTTTTTGATGTGTCTAAGTCCACTTGTGCAGCATTTCGCAAAGGAGCTGGAGTATGCCGCTCAGCCAGAACGTTTGTGGAATTCCAGACATCCCAGCAACTTTTTCGTAACCCGGCATGCACAGTAACACACAAATGAACGCTACATTTTGAGCACTTCTTTCTTGTTCTGTGTCCCCTCCTGGTAGCCAGTGGGCCTAAGTCATTGCCACATAAAGTACAACCCTTCGGTGTAGAATGTAGTATAAGGACCGGCGCGAGCGCGCGGAGGTCATCGGACGGCCGTATACGGTATACACGTGGGCGGCTGTGCCCACGTGTAGCGAGCGCGCGCGCATGCCGAGCGGTCGTAATCTGGCGTACGTGTACAGTAATGCACGTGTCGTCCGAGCGGTAGTCTACGCATGTTACGTGTGCGCGTTAGCACACGTGTCGTCCGTGCGGTAGTCTGTAAGCAACACGCGTGTACAGTAGTGCACACGTGTAGTAGCAGCGTCCGTGCGGTAGTAGCAATTATGGCGCTAGTTTTTGAATTGTGTACAGTACCTGGCACGCACTAGGCGGCAGGTACTGTACTACTGTACTGGGACAGGTGTCCGAGGCGTCCCTCTGCGGGGTTAAGACCTGGCACCCGTCCCCACCAGTAAACGGGGGCAAGCTCGCCCCCGTCCCTTTTGCGCCTACGTACGTCCGTTTTCGGTTGTCTGTCGCGCGGGCTGGCTTCTAACCCGTTACCGGTCGCTCCCGTTCACGCACCACGGGGCGACTGCGCGTAACCGGCCAGTGAGCCACTCCCTTTTCGCGAGCTCGTCCGATCGGTTCAATTGGCGCGTCGCGTCTGCGTCGCGTGCTCCCTCGCTAAAGCCTCCGCCTCTCACCCAACCCAGGGTGGAGAGGAGTTATCCCACATAGAACATGTTAAAATGAATTGATCCCGGACCTGGGTTCTAAGACGAACATAGTTTGGTCCATTAAAAATAGAATACGTTTCTTACGCCTAACGGAAGCCTTCTTAACCAAAGCATTAATTTCATGTGCCTGAAGTGATGCTTCTTCTGCTTCAGTTTCCTTATTACTGTGGTATAACTACCTTCGTCCCGACCACTCGGAACGAGGGGGGTTAGAGGTGAGGGAGCACGCGACGCTGGGTTGCCCACGCGCGGATAAAAACCGTACGGATGGACTCGAAAAGAGAGAAGGCTCACGTGGCCGGTGACGCGCAGCCGGTCGGTGGTGTTATACCCGGGCGGGCGGTCACGGGTTAGAAGCCCGAGCTAAAGGAAAAGCGGAACGGTGTTAGCACTTAGGCGTAAAGGGAAGGGAGGCGAGTCTGCCTCCTCTTCACTGGGACGGGGCAGGTGCCCCCGGTCTTAACCCCTAAGCGGGACGCCAGGACACCTGTCCCGCTACAGTAGCTGTTACTTACTGTATACCAGCTACTGTACACAATTAATAAATTTGTGTCATTAACTACTAATTACTACTTATGATCGTACGGATTACACACGTGTAGCCGGTGGAGTATTACTGTTCTCCGCACCGGCCACCAGCTGGAAATACACCTCCTTACGGTTGTGCTGGCGCTTACACCCGAGATCACTGTACGCCGGGGCAGCAGCGGTGGCGCCGTCGCCTCCGCGCAATTGTACTACAGACCCCCTTCCTTACTTCGCGACACGTCCCTGTCGCGGTAGACTAAAACCCGTGCCGGCTGTGACTGCCCTTCCACCCGGTACGGAGACCAGGGCGGCCGCGGAGACGCGGCCGTAGAGCGGTTACCTCCCTGGAGACTTCAAACCCGCATCCATACCCGCGGCGGCGGTCATATTCCGAACCGCGCGGAGGAGGGGCGCTGGCGAGATTAACAACGCTGTCGGCGCTCCCGCGGAGCCAGGGTCCACCCGCAGTACGTCCATTCCGGTCCCCTGTCCCCAGGTTGACGAGACGGCCGCGGAAACGCAGCCTCCCAACCTGGATGAGCCAGCGAGGTACCTGGGAGCTGGCGCGGGCGCATAACCGATATACGGCTTTCAAGGCCCTTGAGCGTGGCCCTCTGCCGACAAACGGTGTGCTTCCTTTCTCCTTCGTGTCCTCTCGTCTGCCCCGCGTATCCTTCTCTCCCGGGCCCCGCCGTCCTCCCATATATATTTTTTCTATATGGGGGCTCCGGCTTGCTCCGCCCGTCGGTACATAAAGCCCCGTGGGAGGCTCAGTGACGAGGCCGGGAGATTATCTCCCACAAGCGGATAACCGGGGGCTTTCTGGGCAACGGTGTCTCCGTACGGACCATGCGGTGGTTGCGGAAACGCTCCCGCATGGCGGTCAATCCCGAACGTCGGCCACCCTCACAGGGTCCGAGGATACAGTCCTTTCGTGCGGTTGAGACCGACCCTGTGGCCGCGACGCTCGCGGGGTCTCAACCCTCCGCCAAGCGTCAGCACCGGGATTAAGGTCGACCGGGGCGGTGAGGGTAGCGACCCGAAGCCCCCTCCGTTACGGTAATTTGTCTCCTCTTCTTCTCCTGGCTCTCACGGGTCTCCCCGAATTTTCCTGTCGGTCTCGGTTCCCCTCCGACCGCGCGGGCCGCGGTGGATGACCTCCCAGTGGGTGCGGCGCGGTCGTGTGGAGGTGATTTCCCGTCCCTGCGTAGCACGAGATGCCCATCCCCACCGACGGTTTGCAATAAATTGGGCTTTTTTCCTAGTAAAACGTGCCTGAATTTTCCGTGCGGCGGGTGGCGTTTTGCTTTTTTGACGAGCCCCCATTGAGTGCTCCCCAAAATCGGTGGTTTTTTAAATCGCCGCCCGTGCGCTGAGGGCCACACATGCGCGGATCCGGGGTCGGTACCCCGCTTGATTGCGGTTCACCCCGCTCCTGGGCTCCCCACAGGGAGTTTATCCTTGACGGTTTGACGGCGCCGGCACCCCCATGCCCGGGCTGGTACCTTGAGGGCGGGGCCGTCCTCAGGACGGGGCTACAATTTTTCCCCATCCTCGTGGCGGGCAACTTGTCGGCCCTGACTTCATACAGTAGTCCCTCGGGCGACTGAGCCAGAACTCAGTCCCGGGGGTACTGTAGGGTGGCCTGCTTCACCCATGACCGTACGGTTTGCCGGTTACCCCCGTGGGGCGGTTTCCGCCTCATGCGAGGGGTAGAGCCGCGCGTAAACAGCGGGAGAAGTCCCCACTTTCGACTTCACCCCCGAAGGGCTGGCCGTTTTTCCAAGATCTCCTCTTAGTTTTCCTTCGTAAATTTGCGGAGGCGTCACCGTACAGTCCGTCACGGTACGTCACGCGCCCTCCCGGTGGGATACGCGCCTCTGCCATCCGAAAGGTAGGCAAGAACCGCTCGGTAGACCACTTCCCAGTGACTCTGGTTTGGAAACTGGAAGAAACTGCACAAAACGAATAGAAACCGTTCTGGTTTCCAAATGGGGTCTTCCATGTTTTGACACCCCCCGGGTCTGAAACGACCTCAGGGAGCCGAATCCGTTCTCGGAATGGTGCTACGGTTTTTTCCCTACTTGCTAGAGGGAAAAACGTAGCCCTTTTTCCGGTACTGTGTCCTCGTGAAGGACAGGGCGGAAATTCGGGTCTGCAGGGGCAGCGCAGCAACCCGCGTCACCCAAACCGTACGGAATGGCCAACCAATGTCGTTAGGCGGGTTCTGCCTGCGCCGGGCAAGGTCTAGCCGGTCGCGCGGATGTGTTTTTCCCCCAGCCCCGGAGGGCTGGCCGTTTTTCCAAAAACGGCGCTCTTTCACCCGCGAGACAGCGGGGTGTGTGACCGCCAGCATGTCCGTGCGGTCACCGGGGAGCTCCCGGCGGCGGTACGCTCTGCGGTTCGTCCAAAAACGGTCAGTAAGTCCTGCGGTTGCCATTTTCCGCGGAGGCGCGATTTGGAAACGAAAGGAAACTGTAAAAAACGAGCAGAAACAGCGTTTTACAGTTCCGGTTTCCAAATCCGCCTGTGCCTTCCCAAAGTCGATTTTCCGTCTTGGGACCTCCGGACGCGGGCAGACCTGGGGAATACAATGCCGTTAACGGGAGGGAGCTACAATTTTTTCCCACCCTTCTAGGAGGAAAAACGTAGCCCCCTTTTGGGCTTAATTAAAAGCCGGCGACCGGAGTCGCCTCCTTGCCGTCCAGGGCCCTTCCGCGCCGGGTTAATCCGGCACGGGGCAATGGTTGCGCGCGGTCGCCCGCGCGCCATGCGGTAGTGAGTAAGCGGTTATGGGCGGCCTGTAGCACGTCCCCCCGGGGTCGTCCATCGAGGTGGGATCGCCTCGGCGGTCTGGTCGGGGGTGCCACTGCGGGTTTTCCCCGAGCTGCCCGGTCGGTCTTGAAGGGGCCGGCGTGTACCGCGGTTCGCGGGGCGAGGGACCGCACGGTGTCGTGTTCGTGGCGGGTCGTCGCGGGGGCGGGTTCCCGTCTCCCTCCGCGCCACCCGGGGGGCATCCCCACCGGCGACTCAGCCGGGAAATCGGCCTTTTCCTTAGTAATTTCTGCCTGCTTTTTCCTTGCGGCGGGTGACTTCTCGGCGGTTTGACGAGCTCCGATTGGGCGGTCCCCAAAATCGGTCGTATTTGGAACCGCCGCCCGTGCTCTGAGGGCCACACACACCCGGTTCCTGGCTCTGCTACCGGTTCAGTCGCGCTTTACCCCGCTCTTGAGCCGCCGACGAGGGCTCGCCTTGACATTATTTCCGCGTCGGTACCCCCCCGTTCGGTCTTGTCTGCCGTGTGCTGACCCGGCCTCGGAAGAGGGCTACAATTTTATCCACCCCGAGGGGGGTGAGACGTAGCCCGCTCGAGGGTTTCCTTGGCCATCGCCGCGTCGGGTCGCCCCACCGGCTGGTCATTCCATCCGCGCCGGGTCTGTCCGGTGCGGTTTTAACGGTGGCCCGCGGTTGCCCGCGCGCGCCAGAAGCGGTCGATGAAGGGTTGCGGGAGGCCTTCGGCGGGTTCCCAGGTATCGTCCGCTGGGGTAAAACCGTACCAGCGGACCTTGTACTGGCCGCCGCTGCTGGTCTCCCGGTGGGCGACCAAGTGGTCAACCACGTACTCGGCTGGCGGTTCGGGTGTTCCCGCCGGCGGGTCCGTCGTCGGTGCGGCCACAGTAGGGTCGTGGGATCCCCGCGCCATCTTGGTTACCCGATCGATGCTCACGCGGTTCGAGACCCCGTCTTGGTCGACGACCACTGTGGCCTCCGTAGCGGATCGGACCCGAAACGGGCCTTCTGTTTTCGGTAAGAGCTTGACGGAGGGTCCTCCTCCGTCGCTCGGTAGGTCTCCCTGCTCGGCGCTCGTCAACGGCCGCGGTGGACGGTCCACGTAGACAAAGTCTCCCACCGCGATGACCGGACGGAAGCGCACCTTCTTATCGAAGTCGGCTTTGTACCTCCTCTGCGCCGCGGTTAGTTTCACCAGCGTGCGCTCGAGGGCATCCCGGAGCTTCCGCAACGTCGCGCGCATGTACTGTACCGGGGTCCGCGGGTCTTCCGTGTGGGATCCGGCGTCCTGCGGTACAGTAACGGGCAGTGCCAATCCGGACGGTGGTCGCGTCAGCACCAGGTCGAACAGGGTTGTCTCCGTTGACCAGTGGACCTGCGTGTTGTACGCGAAGGTCAGGGGCTGGATGTACTCGTCCCAGTCCCTCTGATGCTCCTCGACATAGTGTCGGAGGCGCTGCACCAGGGTGCGGTTGAACCGTTCGGTTTGCCCATTTGTCTGGGGGTGATAGGCGGTAGTCAGGTAGTGCCTCAACCCCAGCAAGGCGCACACCGCGTCGAAGAACTTGGCGGCAAATTGTGGTCCGTTTTCGGTTAGCACGTAACGAGGTGCGCCGTATGCGTAGACCCAATTGTCCAGGAAGGCGTTTGACACAACCGACGCGGTGGTTGTCCGTAACGGGATGCATCGCGTCAGCCTCGTAAATCGGTCGGTCATGACGAGCACGTGGCGATTCCCGTGCGCCGTCTTCGGTAAAGGACCCAGCAAGTCCATGGCGACGAAATCCAGCGGCCCTGCCGCTGGGAATAGCTTGAGGTCCTTCTGATGCCGCACCAGGGTTCCCCGGGTGGCGACGCACGAGGCGCAATTCCGTACGGTACTAAAGACGTCGTTGGCCATATGAGGCCAATAATATTCCCGCCGGAGGGTATAATACATCCTCGTACCGCCCGGGTGTCCTGCCAGGCGGGGATGATGGGCGAGGTACAATATCTTTGCCCTGAGCCGTTTCGGTACAACCCGCTGCAGGGTCCCATCGAGGGGGGACTTGCGGACGACGAACCCGTATCGGTCGACGTCATAGCGCGAGTCCGGGTTCCCTACGGTCTCGGCGGCCGCCCTACAGAACGGGTCCTCGGCCTGCTCCCGAAGGAACTCTTCCACCGTTACGGATGAGACGTCGCGTTCTTCGGGTATAACCGCGAACGCGTGCTCAGCTCTCCCTGGGTCGACGGGGTCTCCCAGTCTACGGTACCTTGACTGGGGCTATGCTCCTCCTCTCGCCATTGTACCGCGAAACACGGGACCTCTTCGTCAACCGGTTCGGAGGTTGCGCCGTCAACTCGGAGGCGTGATACACCAACCGCGAGTTGGTGCTTAATCTCCGGTCGGTACTGTACGTCGTAGTCGTACTCGGCTAGGCGGAGACGCCAGCGCGCTAGCCGGCCGGAGCTATCCGCCAGGTTGAGGACCCATCGGAGGGCCTCATGATCCGTACGGAGGTCGAACGTGTTCCCATACAGATATGGTCGAAGCGTGAGGATGCTCCACACGACAGCTTGGCATTCCTTCTCGGTGGTGGTGGAATTGTTCTTGGCGTCGGTTAGAGCCCGACTCAAATACCCGATCGGTAGGCGGTCACCGCTCGGCTGCTCCTGTAGCAGGGCACAGCCGACCTGGTACGCGCAAGCGTCCGTATCCAGGGTGTAATTCTTTCCGTAACGGGGTAGAGCGAGGATCGGTGGGGACACGAGGCGCTTCTTGAGTTCCACGAACACCTCGTATTCCTCATCGGTAAGAACCTCAAACTCAAAGGGTTGATTTTCCCCGTCTTCCGGTTTAGCGGAGCGGCTATTTTCGCGAAGCCCTTCACGAACCGACGGTACACGTTGCACATTCCTAAGAAGGATCGCAATTCCGTCTGGTTCTGGGGAGGTCTAGCGCACTCGATAGCGACCACGTTGCGGCGCTCGACCTCCAACCTACCTGGTCGGATCACATGCCCCAGGTAAGTGACCGAGGTATCGAAGAAGGCGCACTTCGACAGCTTCAGCGACACGCCCGCGTCCCGCAGAAGGCGCAAAACCTCGCGGACGTGCGCGAAGTGTTCCGTTACGGTCTTGGAGTAGATGATAACATCATCCAGGTAGACCAGTGCGGTTTCCCATTTTACCCGGGACAGTATAATGTCGACGGCCCGCTGGAAGGTAGCGGGGGCATTCTTCAAACGGAACGGCATACGGAGGAAACGGTACAACCCGCAGTGCGACGCGAACGTCGTGTTGTCGCGGTCCTCTTCGGCTATTTCTACTTGCCAATACCCGCTGTTGCAATCCAGCGCGGTAAAGACAGTAGCGTCGCCGAGGGAATCGATGCACTCGTCCATCCTCAGCAACGGATAGGAATCCCAAATGGTGACTGCGTTGAGCTTTCTGTAGTCGACACAGGACCGCATGGTACCATCCTTTTTAAGGACGAATACCACGGGGCTTGCCCATTCGGCCGTGGCGGGTTCGATTACCCCTGCCCGGAGCATGCGGTCGATCTCCGTTTTCTCTTTTTCCCGTGCGGTTGGTCCGGCGCGGTAAGGCGCCTGGTAAATCGGGCGAGCACCGGGCTTGAGCTCAATCCGGTGCTTCGTGGCCCCGATTTTTCCCAGCCGGCCGGTCCACATCCCCTTGAATTCGGACAGTACCTCGAGGATCTCCGAGCGTACCTCCTCGTCCTCGGCACCGATGTGGACGTCCTCCTGCCAGGCGTTGGGGTCCTCCTCAGGGGCGGCGGTGTCTTCGGGTTTATCCGTTCCAGCCGCCCCGAGAGACGCCTTGGGCGGCGTGGCTTGTTCAGCCCCGCCCTTATCCGTACGGTTGTCGGCGGCTTCTTCTGCGCCATCCTTTGCGGTTGAGAGGTTGGAATTAAATATCCCTCCCCCTTCCTTTACTTCGGCCGCTTCTGCGGCCGAGTCACCAAGGGTCAGGATGTGAGTGGGCGACGGAAGAGCCAGTCCGACTACGGTATGCTTCGGGATGTGACCCGAGCGGTGCCCAAAATTGCTGAGCATTACCGAGAACGGTTTTTCGGGGGCAACATCCGTGACCCCCTGTGCCATGAGGGTCAAATTCTTGTGCGCGGTTTTTGGGCAGATCTGTAAAAAACATAGCCCCCCCACCGGCGTGGCGACCCTCACCATGGCCTGCGTCATCGGGGGAATTGTCACCCCTCTGACGAGGCGGATCTTCCGTGACGGTGTGTTGGCGAAGAACGCCACTTGCTTCCGTTCGGGTTTATCCGACGGCGGTAGTTGTTGTGCGGTGCTCCTCGAGGCCATCTTGCGGTCGTGCCTCGACGGGGTTGTTCGGACCAACGCCACGGGTGGCGCGTCGTGGAACAAGACCTTCCGTTGCGGTGGGAGGATCGCCTTGACGTGGCGATCCAGGAAAGTCGTACCGAGGATACAGTCCACGGCGAGGCTCGTGACTACAAGGAACGGGACGCGCACCACAAACTCACCGATTCGGACGAGCAGGGGGATTTCCCCTAGTGCCTTCATCGCGCGGTTTGACGCGTCGATGAGCGCTGCGCTCCGAACCGGTTTTATCGATGGTCGCCACGACTCGGCGACACACCGTAAATGGATGAGGTTCGGGCCAGCTCCTGAGTCAAGCACTGGCGTGATGGCGACCATCAACGCGTGCTTCTGACCAACCGTCGCGGAGATCTTGTAATTCTGCTTCTTGAAGAAGCAGATGACCTGGACTTCCGTTCGGTTATCCGGCTGCGCTTTCACTGGCGCAGCCGGATCGGGGGTGCCTAAGCTTCTGAGGCTTGGCACGGGGAGAGACGTCGTCGCCTCTACGCGTCCTCCCCGGCTTCCTCCGTCAGCAGCAAGTCCTCGCCGGTTTCATTCGCGGCTTGCGCCACGTGGTCTTCGGTATGGTCGGGGTGCGGTTCCTCGACCACGTTGACGCCCGCGGGGGCCGTTTGACGCTGGTTTCGCCAAGCGGACGGCCCCTGGCGGTTGAACGGGGATCCCGGGCGGAGGCCTTGCCGGATGCGTAGCTTCTGGTAGTTGGCCTCTCGTGCCTCCAGAAGCTTCGCCCGCAGGCTCGCATCGGCAACGACGGGGCACTCCTCTTGTCGGTGCGTGGTGTCAAGGCAGAACCGGCACGGTGGCGGTCCGGGAAATCTCCCGCCGGAGAACCGGACGCGTGGATCCTGCCCTTGCCTCCCGTACGGTCCTGTGCGCACGTCGCCAGAGTTGGTGGGTGGAACTGGGGCGCTTGCCGTCGAGGCTGCCGGCGACGGATCATAACTCGTCGGTGGCGAGCTCATCGAGGTTGGCGTGGCGGTTTGGTTCGTCACGGCCATGATTGCTTCTTCAGCAAATCCCCCGGCCGTCGGGATGTCGGACGCCGACTCAACCGACAGCACGGGCCTCGTCCTTACGGTGCGGTCGAATCTTCTAGCCGCTCCGGACGGCTCTCGGTGAGCCATGGCTGACATCTCTTGTCGACGGGAAGCCCGATTGGTTTCCCCTATCGCTTGCGCATAGCGAGCGACGGATTGGTAGTCCACATCCGGGTGCGTGGCGAGGTAATTACGAACCTGCCCGCACGTGGCGGGCAGTAACCCCTCGACGAATAGGGACTTCAACCGCCGGTCGGAGAATACCGTACCGCAGCGGAGTGCCTTGTCCCAGAGGTGGTTACTGTAGACCTCCTCCGTCATGATTGAACTTTGACGGAAGGAGGTCACATCCCCAACCGCTTCGGAAATTACCTCGTCGGTATCATAGGTGCGCAACAGAAAGTTGCCCACCTGTGGGTATGTCCAGAGCAGCTCGCGCCGCTCCACGTCAACCGCCATGGTGTTTCCATTGAGACGGGACTGGAGTAAGGCGTGAGCCTGCCCGGTCAGGTAGAATTGGAAGCACCACACGGCGGCTCGTTCGGTAATCCCGTTGTGGTCGCACGCCATCTTGAGGCGTGCGAGGAATCCCAATACCGCAATCGGATCTTGACCGCTGAACGTGTGGGACCTCATCTGCACGTCCAGTTTCTTCCGGTAACGGTTAATGTGCCGCGCTACTGTAGAGTCGTAGCGCGAGCTACGCCGTTCCAGGCGGTAGGTCTTGTACTTGACGGCCTTGGTAAACAAGTCATTGAGGGGCCTGATTACCGTGGGCCGTCGTTCGTCGCTCTTCGGGGCAGCCCGGCGGTGTCTGCTCGAGCGACGACGCTCCTCATCCGACTCGGTGTGGTAGTCTTCTGAGTCGGACGGTTCGTGCCGGTGCCGGTCTCGGCTTCTATCGCGGCGTGCCCTGTGGCACCGCCTGCGAGAGTCTTCCGAACCGGATGGGTCATCATCGGAGGGTTATCCTCCCCCTCCGGCATCGCGGTATTGCCAGCGGCGTCCCTCGCGGTATTCATCCATCCAGTGACGGGGGTCTTCTGAGTCGGAATACCGGGTGTATTCCGCTTCGGTCCTGTGCGTGCCGGGTGCACGTCTTGTGCTCAACCGGTACGGGTCCCGATTCTCTGTCTCGGGGAGCCCCAGGCGGTTGTCTGTCCCGCGGGGGTCGCCCGTACCGGCGAGTATGGAGAGGACATTTTCTGTGGTCCTCCCTGTAGCACTGTGGACGGTTGGGAGATAGATGGCTCTACCCTCCGGGTGAGGGTCCATCCTATCAATCCCGGGTACGGCGGCGATCGGATCACCGATATAATTGCTTGAGCCCGGAACGGTTTCATGGCGCGGCGCCGGCGGCGGTGCCGCGCCTCCCGTTTCGGTAAATGTCGTGGCCAGACGGATGTCCACGGCGGAGCTAATAGCTCCCTTTAGAGCCAATGCGGTCGGAGATTCGTCCTCCTCCGCGGCGAGCGCTGCCACCACCTCGTCGCGTACGAGGGGGGCGATCTTCTCGTCCAGCAGGGCGCGGAGCGCGGCGTCCGCTTGCTCCGCCACCAGGCCAGGTACCGTTCGGTCGAGGCAAACCTGGACGACCTGAGGTAGTTCCTCAGCGAGGAAATCTCCATCCAGGTTTGTAGTCGCGGGAGTAACGCGTCGTACAGTACTTGTACGCGGTTCCCCCCACCAGCCGGTAGCCCGGCGGTGGTGTCCGACACGGAAGGGGACTTCTGGCCCCTGGTAGACGGCGGGCGTAGCAGGGCTTCCGGATTGTCGATCCGGGGGCGCTGTGCGCCCCTGCTACTGCGGGTACTTGCTCGCCCGGAGGCGGTATCTTCTCCGGCGGAATCCGCACGGTTCATCGTCGATGATCACTGGCGATCGACGAGGTGATTCTCGACCTCTTTCAATCCGATCGGTAATTGCTCGCGCTGGTGATCCAATGCGGGCTCAACCTCTGTAGTTATACCCTCCACAAGAGTACCAAAATGTGGCATAACTACCTTCGTCCCGACCACTCGGAAACGAGGGGGGTTAGAGGTAAGGGAGCGCGCGCCGCTGGGTAACCCACGCGCGAACACAAACCGTACGGAAGGACTCGAAAAGAGGGAAGGCTCACGTGGCCGGTGACGCGCAGCCGGTCGGTGGTGTTAGATCCGGACGGCCGGTCACGGGTTAGGAGCCTGAGACTAAAAGGGAAACTGGAACGGGATGGCAATTAGCCGTAAAGGGAAGGGAGGCGAGTCTGCCTCCCGTTTACTGGAACGGGGCAGGTGCCCCAGTCTTAACCCCTAAGTGGGACGCCAGGACACCTGTCCCGCTACAGTAGCTGTTACTTACTGTATACCAGCTACTGTGCTAAATTGGCTAATTTGTGCCATTAACTACTAATTACTAGTTAGCCACCGTACGGATTATACACGTGTGCCCGTGGCCACGATCCCGGCTAACGGTTGTGCCACGTGTTACCCGTGGCCGCGCCCGCTGTTACCGGCTGTCCCACGTCGGACGTTTTGCGTACTACTGTGCACGGCGGGGGGCGCGTGTACGCCTGCTCGCTACAGTAGCACCCGCCCTCCCGCGCAGTTATCATCTCGCCAGGGGGTTGTGGTACGGAATTATACTACACTTCTAAAAGGTCTGCTAAGGCTACACGTCGTCTGGCCCGTCCGCCCTCCTCCAGCTGCACAGAAGAGGAGCTTCCCTGTTCGACCCTTCCCTTTCTACGACCGGCTGTTGTCCTTGTGCGACTGCGCCCCCGACCACGACCATTTACGCCTCGACCGCAGGGATGACCTCTCCCTCGTCCTCGCCGCACCCCATCTTCTCTTGTGTTTGTTACAGATGTCTGCCCTGTGGGATTGTTGGCAGGGGCAGTCGCTGTGGAGATATTAGCCCGCGGTGGCGGGTGAGGGGGTGCACTTTGGGGGTTGGGGGGAGATCAGCAGGCGTTCTTAGGTTTGTGGGTGCGAATTCGGGCGGTAGGCGGGTAGCAGGCGGTCGTGGATGTTCGGTTCCACTTTGGTGGGGAGGTAGGCGGGTGGCAGGTGGCGTTGGGGAAGTCATGGGTATGCACAGACGGCACAGATGATCTGTATCAGGTACAGACGGTACTGAGACGTTTATATATCGCGAAGCGCTGGTAGAAGCGCTGCTGTAGGGACTTTATTTACTGCGATGGAACCCTCAACGTTCGAATGGTCTAAAATGGGCTTCCAATGGTCGAGTTTGGATTTTGAAGGCATGGGAAGCAGGTGTCGAGTCAGGGAAGAGACTGCAGTATAGAGATTGAGCTTCAGCCAGTCAGGTCAGTTAAGAACGAGGGTCAAAGATGGCCGTGAAAAGGGGTGTATTGCTCACAAACGTGAGCAATACATTATTTCGCTATATTTTATTTTCTCTCTGTTGCTCACATTTGTGAGCAGTAGAACAGTAGGGATATGTGGTCAAATCTCTTGTCGTCTAGACACTACCCTTCCCCGGCAGGGTAATTTGGAAAAAGCGTAATTTGGAACACAGCTTCAAAGGTCTCTATGCACACAATAGAAAGATTACGACTGGGTATTTCTGCAATGATTTTTCCAAAATTCTGCAATACGTATTACAATTGTAAATAGTTGCAGAATTCTGCAAATCACTCGTGACGTTAATTGCTGAATAGTGGGGTCTTACAGAATACCCAACTGCAATTGACGTGAGCAATTCCAAGGGCATGCGCGCCAAAATAGGTAGGACTCGCCGCCATCGTCAACCCCTCAGGGCATGAGTCACCCACAAAATGAGTCACCAGCACCCCGATCCTCCCCCGATCCTCCCTCACCGCGCCATGGCTACAGTCATCATCGACACTCCGTCCAGCCCCAAGCCCACCGCCGATGCATCCAAGCCGGCCGCCGACACCACGCCTAGCAAGTCGAAGCCCGGCCGGCAGTCGCGCTTCTCGCCTAGTGAGGACCTCGTCGTTGTGCGTGAGGTCGCTGCGGCGAACGCGCACGTCGCCACGTACGGCGAAACGCGAGCGCGCTTCGAGCAGGCTGCCGGACGCTGTAACTCCAACGCCATCGTTGTCGCCCCGGTCACCTGGAAGAGCGTGCGCGACCGCTACAAGCGGATCCAGGAGCAGTTCGACAAGGCGGACAACGTGAACTAGAAGATGTCGGGGGTTGGGGGTGACGTTGGGGAGATGGATGAGCTGCTCATGAAAATGCGGCAGAAGAGGGACGACATAGCAGCAGAGAAGACGGCCGACAAAGACGCGCAACGCCAGCGCGACGCTGAGAAGGAACGTATCGGGAACGCGCTGATGGTAGTTGCCACGAAGCGAAAGTCGGAGGAGACGATGGAGGTCCACAGTGATAGTGATGGCGAAGTGGTGGTTGGTCGACCTGCGAAGAAGTCAAAGACGCGAGCCGTTAGCAACATACTTGGAAACGGCCTTGCTTCGTTTGGGGTCAACCTTCGCGATGCTGACCTCGCGCGAATTGCCCTGGAGCGCGAGCGTCTGACCTTCGAGCGCGAACGTGCGGATGCCGATAGGGTGGAGCGGCAGCAGGAGCGCGAGGAACGCGCGGAAGAGCGTACGAAAACGCAGGAGTTGGAGCTTGCTAAGTTTAAGCTCATGATAGAAACGATCGGGGCGGCTCTTAGCAAGAAGTAAACAAGTCGTGACTTTTGGCTCTTTTGTGTTCCTGTTGACTAATGCAAAACACAGAACTGGGTACCGAGTCCGCTGAAAGCTCGTCCCTCGCATTCGCTGGACTTGGTCCTCACTCCTCGTTCTCCCGCGCCTAATCGTCTTTGTGCTCCAGGTACTCCTCAAGGGAAGGGGGAGCACACTCGAAGTACTGGCTGATCTGGTTGGGGTATATGCAGTTGCGCATGTTGAGGATGAGAAGCCCGGCCAGGTAGAGGGACCCTACAGGAGCTTGAAGAATCTTCATCTTGCGCTTGCAGTCCAACGTCGAGAAGTAGAGCTTTACCTCCTTGAAAATCCACTCGACAGTTATGCCGACTTTTGACATGGCCTTATTGAACGCCCGCTGCTGTGTTGACAGCGCACTGCCTTGATACGGAACTTCCAAGAACCACCTTCGGCTATATCCAGAATCACCATACAAGCAGTACTGCCTTCCCCCCATCTGCATCAAGCTTCCCAATTCTTCGTCGATGCCACTTCGCACGTACAAAGTCCAGTCGTGCCTCCTTCCTTCAACAGGTCCGAACGCATGAAGGATCAATCCGTCAGGGCTATTCACAGCCTGGTACTTCAACCCGTGCTTACGCTTGTGTCCGTTGTAGGCAACCATTTGAGAGTCGTATCCAGTAGGTTTGGCAATTCCCAGTACGATTCCATCTATAAAACCAACGCAGTTAGTTAAACCACTACTTTTATCGTATATACGTCTCGCGTACTCTTGTATTCTACCTTGTACGAACGCTGAATCCAATTTTCCGGTGAGCAGTTGTTGACGTTCTTCCAGGAGCTGCTCTATTCCTTCCCAAAAGGTTTCAGAGAGCTGAGGAGCATGTTTGCCAAAGAAGACTTCGAGTTCTTTCCAACGAGATGGAGATGCTAACCGACGTAGTATGATGCAGGTGGACAGCATAGGGTAGACCCCATACCTCGAACGAGCTGTATGCGTACGCGAATTAGGCCATGCAAACGCACTCATCATCCGAACGACGTCGTCTTTCGAAAGGCAGAAGAATAGCACGCTGTCCGCATCGCTCAGGCCGTTAAAATTGAAGGAGAATTCTGATGTGGCGATGCGGTTTCGCGCAAGCAGCTGCTTGCGAAGCTCCTCCTCTTTCTGGTTAAACTGCTGCGCGATGATTGTGAGGGATGCTGTGCTTGCAAAGGCTGATGAAGGGGTCGTGCGGCGCCTTCTGGCAAGGAATGACAACACTGTCCCAAGGTGAAGTGCCCGCGCTTGCACTGCTCGCCTCGAAAAGTCGCGCTGCCTTCCCCTTGTCATGGTTGCTGCAGGTTGCTGCAGGAACAAGCAAGCCGCCCTCCCAGCAGTGTCCCCTTGGTAATACTCATGGTTTCATCACGGGACCGTCGGCGTAAATCAAAATTTGGGAATTTGTTTCTACGTTTCGGAAACACATTTCCGCAATTGCGGGGGTGATTTACTCACGAGTTATTTGCAGAATTGTTCCAGGCGTAATATCTGAAATGTGCAAAAGCTTTGCACCAATTGTACACGTGTACTATTCTAACTCCCTGAAAACCTGCTTGTCGCGCCCGAAAACACGTTCCAAATTGCCCAATTTTCTGGAATTCCGGCAATGTTGACCATTGACAATAGATTTGCGTAGGTTCTCTCGAGATCCAGGCACATGAAGAATTGATAGACTCATTTTATCGACTAGAATACGGCGCTTCGAATGGCGCCTGTTTTGGCGACAAACCCCTTAAACAAGTACTTTCTCCATTTAAAAAAGAGAATGCGTTCCAAATTACCCTGCCGGGGAAGGGTAGACTTGCTCTAGCCTACTGACAGGCACTCGCCCAATCAGATTGCTGTGAGACATGCGCCCAATGGCGCTTCCTGAAACTATTTTTGTGTTATTATTAATTGTTTTATTAAGGTTGTCCGTAAAATAACGCGCTGTGTTTTTTCATTTGCCCACAAAATCGCTGGACGTAAATTTAATTAATTAAAGTAAACCCGAGATTGAAAAATTCCGCCACCGGTTTTGCGGACTGACCTCCAGCAGGGTGCCTGCCCCCAAAAAAGGCAAGTGTGGTACAGTGCTATTTTCTGGATGCACCCATTGAGTGCATCCAGAAAATAGCACTGTAGCACTCTAACACTTTACCATTGTATGATAGTTTCAAAAATTGATTGTCCCCACCACTCTTGCACTCCATCACTGCCCTTCCGTGGCGGTTCCACCCCAGTTAGAACATGTTGCGAACTGTACACCCACTCGCACCCCCACTCGCCGTCAACCTCCCCATCCCCTAATCCCAAAGCGAGCCACACCTTCCTCCTCAAACCTGGCGCCCGCATTCTGACACTGTCATCTCAACATGGCATCCCTTTTGGACGGATCCGATCCTCCCTCTCAAGCTACCCCTTTCCCTCAGCCACCATCCACGCCAAACTCCCCACGCACCCCCAAAAAACGCTCGACACCTGACCAGGAGGAGCTCAGTACTGGCGAAGGAAGCAACAAGAAGTATACTGTTTAGCAGTAAGGGCTTCGTGATATTTACGGATACAAGGAAGTCGGAGTCTTTCCCGAACGAGAGAAGCACGCGCCAAGGAGTGGACCGCTGTGTGCGAGGGCCAATAATGGCTGGGTGGAGGTACTTTGGGTTCTTGTTGCGATGACGGCGCTTGCGGCGCATTGTTGTCCTCCTCCGGGCGACAAGACATGTCGTCAGAGCCGCTAGCGATACTGCTAGAGCTGCCAGAGTGTGCTTGCGGCTGTTCTGAAAGGGCATTGGCGAAGCGGGCATCACCGACAGCTCGAGAGAGGGGTCTTGGAATGTGGAACTCCAGTGCGCAAGGATGGAATGGGAAGTGGTGCGGGAGTGGTGGAGTGGAGAGGGGTCGAGAGGGCTTGATCAGATGTTCAAAAGTAGTCAGCCTGCGACCACTTTATCGGTCGCTGATTGGTCAAAAAAGTAGTCGAGTGATACAGCGTTATTTTCTGGATGCACCCAATGGGTGCATCCAGAAAATAGCACTGTACCACACTTGCCTTTTTTGGGGGCAGGCACCCTGCTGGAGGTCAGGTCATTGTTGTGCTGCCCGACGGACCACGTGCACCCGCGCGAATATTCGCTGAGGCGAATATTGTAGCTCGACACAAAGACAGAAAGGTTCTCAGTCGAAAGGGCGATGTGTTTCGTCTTCTTGACAGGCTGAGGGGGGCCGCTTGGAATGGACCGCTTTTTAGAAGCTTCCACTTGTCTATCTTTCGCGGTTGCTTCGGCGGCATCGGTGGCAGATCCTGTCGTGCTTTGATCCATTGATGGACTCTGCCCAGATGAAGCGATAGGGGCGTCCATGACGCATATCGATACAACCCGTGCAGTCTGAGACTCGTTTGCGCTGACGAAAAGAACGGACAACCCACTTCGTTTTCCTTCAAGACGGGTCGATCCGGCACTGCTGTGATCAGGAGGATGTGAAACTCGTGGAAAACTCACATGCCCCCAGTTTTCGGTGTGATGTGAGTTTTGCCAAACGCGTTGTCTGACAATTTTTCGTTTAGAAAATATGAGCAAACACGCCGCCAAAACACGCGTTTTTGTGACTTGACGGACAACCTTATTGTAAGTGGAGATGGGATCTACGTGTGGTCTCTCGCATGTGCCTTGCGACTCTTTTTTGACGGGTACAGAGCTCCTGTGCTCATTGCCCGGCTTATGAAGAGCCATCATGCACGAGAGTGTCTTCTTTCAGTTTCTTGAAGTTTTGCCGTCACGAAATCAACGTTTTCTGTAATTCCTATGTCCACTCCAGCTGGTTCCTGAGTTCAGTTACCCAAACTGCTTCTTCTTGTTGCCAAGTAGCTTCCCTTGCGAACCACAGTAATGTATGCTATTCTTTATATTGAACTTCCATAATTGTGCCATTCAGCATATTGGTTATGTCAGGGCACCCGCTGAAACACCATCACATCTCGAAACTTAGTTTTGTGCTGTGCGAAGAGAATTCTGGCTTGAAACAATGATAAACAGTAGTATACAGTTTTTTGTCAATAATGCTACAACCTCTAAATCTGGTCTGTACAAGTTTTCCGCTTGCGATCCGTAAAGAGAAGGCGTTGGTACAAGGTCACACAAAAACCAAAATGTCGACAAGATGATTTGCTTCCGTCTCCCACGATTCTGCTCCGAGCAGCATATCCGGCTTGTCTCGTTCCTTGGTGAATCTAAATGACTTTGTACGCCCAACTCCCTCCTCTTTCTCTGTGTTCAAGCCATATCCCACCATGCCATCGCATAGTATGAAGATCTTGCCCGTACAAGATCTAGCTTCGAATCAGATGAACTCGAAGACCTCCCAAGTGTCTTCCGCATGTACGGCATCTCTCCCATCTTCATAAATCCAACTGACTCAAACGCCCGCATCCCAGGTTTTCTGTCATTCCCTCGCTGCACAGATAGAACCATTGCACTCCCACACATACCCTTCTTTGCAGAACGCCCGCCCTGGTCCATTCTCAGAAGCTCCCCGGTCACGCTAGCCGCATACTCAGACTTCTTTGCAACTACGGGTCCGATTTGTAACTCCGGCTGGTGGTCCTTTGTAGGACTTGCCAGGTACCGACCCCACGCAACTGCCACGATAGTCGAGCCAGACTTCAAAACTGCACACATCCCGTATTGCTTATAGATGCTCCGCAGCATCGATGCGCGTGATGCACCATTGGACTTTTCATCGAACTTGATTGCCTCCTCGTGTTCGGCCTTGCTTGGGACTCTTGGCTTGAGGCTGGAACGAGTGGGGGCAACTGCAGGCGGTCTTGCGTACATGACGATCTTGATGCTAGGTACGACTTTAAAGCCGAGGCGGCTGTACATTCCCACTCCGAGATCTGTGGAGGTGAGGATAACGGAAGATCGGCTCCTAAAAAGACACGAGACATTGCGAACAGGGGTGGGCAATGGATTAACGAAAATGGATGTTAGAGAATGTGATTGAAAGAGGTGTAGAGGAAAAGAGATAGAGGCGAGATACAGGGCATTAGAAATGCAAGTATACTTACTTCTTTGCTTCAGCGTGTTGCAAAAGTTGCGATACCAGTTTCGAGCCGATGCCCCTTCGTCTCATGCCCTCAGCTACGGCAACATTCCCCATCCAGAAACTCTGCGGTGATATCTCATGGATGGTCCCAGATCCTATCAGGGTACCCTTCTTGTCATAAACGGCGGCAGTCACGGCCTTTGTGACAGTCAGGTCAAACAAAGTCTGATTCCACCCGGCCTCGTCGTCTTGAAACTGAGCAATCTGAGCCAGAAGGCGCCGGCTCGGTGCCCTGTGTATTTGGATATTTGTCCAAGGAGCTTGGGCTGATACAAGTCGTGTTAGTGTCGAAGATTGGCCTGATGAGTGAACGCGTGACATTTCGTAAACTCACTGCATGAGTTGGCTCATATATTGGGTGAAGGTTGCTTTTCGTGGAGGGGGGGGGGGGGGGGGGGGGGGGGGGGGGGCTGTGAGTGAAGTTTTAGGATGGCATTAACGCCGGAAAGAAAGTTACTGTGATGGCTATCGAGCTTTTGATTTATAGTCTTCTTCGAGATGCAAGCGATGCTGCTCTTACTGCGTGGGTTTGATTCGTACGTTCGACAGAGTTAGAAATGCTGTCAACTATATTGGTTCAGGCTCACGTCCATCGAGAAACACGTGCAATTTAAACCAGTAGATGGAACTGGAATAAATCGATGTTGGTCTTGTGCTCTAAAAAAAAATGGGGCAAAACCACGTGTTGCTTGTCTGCTGAAGGGAATACGTAAATCTTGTTGCTTGCTATTGTTTTACAAACTAACGACTTCCACAGAGCAGCTCGCCATTGTGCCCTAGTCACCACTGATTTGTAATCGACATATATGAATATGGTGTGAGAATGACAAACCTAGTCTCATCTGAAAGGATTTTAGTGTCGTAATACCTTTTCTGTATATTCTGTATATTCTGTACCATTGGAGTGATGGAAAGAAGAAGTACATTCAATTATGGAGGACGCAAAACCAAATGTGTAAAGGACGTGGCGAGGGAAAACCTGTGGCTACGAGGTAACCTCGAAGAGGCGGGTGGCGGAGAGAGCTGGTTGTGTGGCTTGGTGGGCCTACACACGAACAATGTCCTCGTTAAGCAATGAGAACGAGGGGGGTACCTGTCTGAGTGGCAGCAAGGCGTGATGAGGTAAATCCCGTAGCCAGAAGAGCAGTCAACAAGGAAATTCCTCAAGACGGCAATGCCGAAGTGACGTACGGTATGTCGACCAGATAACAAATACTGACGATTGGGTCCTTCGGGAGCTGATTTCTACCGATAACAAGGAGACATGCTGGTGTTTAGTCAATATGCAAGGTTCCATTGCTCAAGGGTCCACGTTTGTTTTCTTTCTCGCAACCGTGCGGAACAAAGCAGTATTCACTCGTAGCCTACTTGAGATCGACGAGCAGAAACGCCAGCACCAGACGAAGGAGACATGAAAACATACATTTCGGAACAAGTCTACTTTGCAGCACATCTATTTCAAGTAAATATAGCAGCAAGCCGCGCGCTACAGTACCTCAACGCTGCCGCTGTACCTCAAGTGCACTCCCTACCGAGCACCCCCTCCCGCACTTTGACTTGATCAACACACCTCAAGATCGTAGAAATGCTACTTTCGCACTATGGTAGTAGGTGAAAGGATTCCGTGGTTTACGGAAAACTCAGTGCAGGTGTACTGTATTCATGCTGTCTAAGGTTGCAAAATGATGTTCCTGAGGCGAGCTCCACATCGACTTCGGCAACCTCCTCAGCAACAATTCGAACTGCAATTCGAACTGCATTGCATCAGGGTGCGCTGTTTTTCTTGCGATCCAATTTCCCAACTCGTGGTTCGGAGCGTCCGGGGTTTCGAAAAGCAAGTCCTAGCCCGAGTTTACCGTATTGTGATGGCGACGATGTGTTGACGCAACGCCGTCTCTCAGGTGATGGAAGGCAGCAGCTGCGCCCAAGTCCTCTCATGTGGCTGATGAGGATTTTTGGGACTCACACTTCATTCAAAATGATTTTCGCGCCTACAACCTATCACATGCGAGTCTATCAAAATTGGAATTTTTTGGGGGAGGCGAATGTGTACCTATTTCTGTTCTTGCAGCGCGGTACAGTGCTGTCCGTCCACTCTCTTGGGCATGACAGTTTCCCGGTAACCAGTTGCAGGGGGGGACGCGCAATAGTGCCGCTTTTGTTACTGCCTCCCTCAGATTAGTGCCGCCCAAGACTTGGCAGACACAGGTCGTGGCACGTGTCACAGACGACGTCGTCACCTCCCTCTCCACTGGCAAGGCTGTTTGGATCTTTGGAGAGTCTGGTTGTGGAGTGCGATGTGAGCAACGCTTTATTGCACTTGAGGTTTGCGAAACGAGCCTTTTTGGAAGCTAGGTGTCCGCAGGGATTTGCCACAGGAAATTGGTACTGTACTGAGAGAAACCTACCCTTCAGAACAGGTTAATTTGGGACACTTTTCAAACATTTAAAAACAAAGCAAACCTCCAATCCACCGTATAGAGTGGAAATACGTCAGATGCCCAGCCATGATGTACAAAACAGATCAGTACGGCCAGAATGCGGCTGCCAGAGTCGCGATCAGGAGAATAGGTCCTGCGCGGTCATCCGCTCCGAGACGTCTGACCCTGGCCCCGTCTCATTTTTGCCCCTGGTGTTGCGTCCATGACTCAGCTCGCCTGGTATGCCGTGTTGTAGCGCATTTTTATTCGTTTAAATATCATTGGTGCGCCACTGCCAACAGTGGACGAAGCATGATGGAATCGCTACGGGAAATACCTGTCACTGTAAGTCCAGTTATGCTTGTGACCACGTCTTTCCAAAACTTGCACGGACGTTTATAGTTTCGCCTAAAATTTCCGCAAACGTTTTGGCAATGGTTTGCCGATTCTTTTCGGTTTTGTGGAAAAGTGGCTCAGTGGGAAGATATCATTACAGCTAATCGAGCTGTTTACAAATTGCTTACGTATGTTTCTGAGTTTCGCAGAAAAAATTGCTCAAACTTTCGGCAGCACTTTGGGAACCTTTGAAACTTCAGAAACATTCAGCAACCTTTTCAAAGATGCCGGATCGCATTACAGCTCCGATCGAGGGTGGATGGAAATATTCCATCATTGAGGCCTTGCTTGCAGGATCCAACAAGGTCCACCACCAGGACCAATGGGAGTGCCGTTTGAGGCGAATATCAGAAAAATCAATTGTCAACCAGGATTTTACGGAGCCATGAGCCCTGGTAGTTGGGACCAAAGTTGTATGGCTCTGGGTCACAGGCTCTGGTGCCAGGGCCATTATTGGGACGCATTCTCCTGAATGCGACTCTGCCAGTAAAACTTTGATAAGTCCGCGCATATACTCCATACCCACCAGAACTCATGAAATCGGGGATCCAGACTAATTTGGGACATGTCGTTTATTGTTCCTAGCTACTGCTTGATTGTCTTTTCACAAGAGGCCGGTTGGGCGAGCTGTTGCAGAGCCCTCGCGACAACTGCCTCGTCGCATCAGCGCTTTTTGTTGCTTTTTCCACAGCCTTTCTCGCAGCCTCTTGCCCCTTTTCCGCTACACGCTCGGCTTTTTTTCGCTCGCAATCGACCTTTCTGCGGCTCTTCTCTTGCGCTTCGTGCGCTTTCGCAGCACTAAGCTCCAATTGTCTCTGCATTTTCAGGACCTTAGCTGCTTCCACCTTTTCCATATTCTGCCTGCGTAGATCCATGGTATGCTTCATTGTGATATATTCCCCAGGTGCTCCGCAATGCAACGCAGTATATTTAGCGTGACATTTTTTGTTACTGCTGCGTTGTGTGCTGGCAGATTTACTCTTCCGTGCCTCCATCAGAATACTGTTGACTGTCCTGTGTCTTTGAATCAATAATAAAAGTTCTTGCAACTTGCGTGAAGCTCCTGACGAGCTCTCAATTATTTTCAAAACGTCCTGGTACGTGTAGTTGTCAGCACGACGACGTGGTACTGCTGGAAGTCTGGTCGCGACAGGGCATGTCTTTAACCGTTGTTTAATGAGTCTCGTCTCCTGTTTAAATTCGTCCGCCGTTCTTTACGACCTCTCTGCAAAGTAGAATTCCATGGTAAAAGTCCCGTAGCTTGGCAGGACATTTTGATATCACGCACAGTAATGGATTTATGACCCTTGACCCCATCCATGAGCTTCACTTGCATGGATCTCGTATCAGTGAGAGTCATTGCGCAAATTTCGTCCCTCGTCGTTCTGACAGTCCGCTGAAATGTTTTGTTGACAGAATTATGACATGGCTGTAGAAAGTGCGATGTATTAGCCGGGCTCTGAACAACGTCACACTTGTAATAAGTGCACAGCTCCAACCACTCCATACTTTTACGGTAACTATGCCCATCAAGACACAAAAAGTAGTGCAGAAAAGCACTAACTGTTCTCCTTACAAAACGATTGAGGTGCTCGATAAAAATTGGCATCACATCCATTTGCATGGATCCGTTCTCTGTCATTACCACGCAGGCATCGTCCGGGCACCAGCCATGTTCAGACAAAGGATGAAGGCGTCCATTTTCAAATTTATAAATGCCTGAATCGAGGGGCTCAAACCACTTTGACATACGAGTCTTCCCTTCAACAATAAAAAGGGAGGAGCTTTCAAACCGGAAGCTGATATTGCAATAACACATGTTACATGCTTCCCACTTCCACCAGACGTGGCTGAGGATACGAAACCCCCGGGGTGAGTATTCGAGGGTCCCAGATCCTTCACTCTTTTGCCCAATTCTGCATCAACCTTCATTTCATCCATATTCCACAAACGGTCAGCATCTCCAAAAGTACCAGGGTGTACGTTATCAACCTGCTTGAGAGCAGTTACGTAGGATAGCACGTGTTTATAACTTTCCCCCTTCAGTTTTGCACTGTCTTTATTTTCGCTGTTTCGAAATGTAATCTCCCGGTGTCGTGCCCGAAATGACCTGACAGTGTCATCACAAGGAAGGAGACTCAGCCACCCTAGACGTCCATCTGCGGCAATCTTTGCCATTACAGTTTTTAGAGCAGGGAAAGTCAAAGCGAAGCCCCGTTGAGCCGCAAACGTTATGCGCCTTACAATCATGTTCTCTTCTTCCATCGACAAAACGGTATTTCGCCCAACACTGTTGGGAAGAACGGCCTGCATAATTCCGTCGGAACTTGCCTGAACGAGTTCAATTGATCGCAGCCTGGCTCGTAAATGTGTTACCGTATTCGGAAATGAAGTACCTTAGGCTATACTAGAAAGGGAGAGAGCTGACTCCACTTGAGTCAAGCTGAGTCCCCTTTCATCCATCTAAGTCAAGCACACTCTTATGGTAGTTTAAGTGGTTTAATATGTCTATATAACACGTACTCTGACCTATTGCAGTCGGGTTCTCCCTGGTTGTAAATAAAGTTTTTTATCATACGCGATATGCACCGTGATTTTAATACAATTCTCAATAAACTCAATTACAGTAGGGGCAAAAGAAGCCATTGAATTTCTTGAAAAACTCAAAGTATTGCAACCTATCACAGCACTCCGCCTGTCCAGTCCAAATATCCGTCAACAAGTAAACATTTACTTGCCAACAAGTAAACATTTACTTTCCACGGGGTAAAAATTGACCCCCGATCAACAAGTAAACATTTACTTGCCACTGGGTAAACATTGACCAACCGTCTAATTTTCTAGTAAACATTTACTTGCCACTGGGTAAACATTGACCACCCGTCTAATTTTCTAGTAAACATGTTCCCGCTACTGGGCAAATCAATATGAGAATACCATTTCCACTGCTGCATGCGCATGGACACTCTTTATTACCTATGTACCGCACTTGATCTTCTGGATGATATAAACTGGACTGTTTTCGGTAGTGAAAAATCGATACAATCTTGGTAAATCATACAAATAGATGAAGTTTTAACAATTCTCATGAGTTCGATCTGTAAAGTCCAGTTCTCTACCATTGGTGAAGCTGTCACGAATTACGCTGCGCTAATGAGATTAAATTACTTAGTAATAAAGCGCAAATGAGAAGGCAACATCCTGCAAACTTTAATATACTTAATGCGACTTCAAGATAGTGAGTGTTTTTCTTTGGCAAAGACGCTTGATCGTGGCGACATACATACTGTGCTCTCTTCATGTGTATTGAAACTCCAAAAAGGACCCAAAACTCATTATGAGATTTGGAAGGCCGAAAAGGGACCCAAAACTCATTATGAGTTTCGAACCCCCACAAAAAGGTATTTGAAACTCATTATGAGTTTCGAATACCAAAAAAAGGGGTTCGAAACTCATAATGAGTTTCGAACCCCCAAGAAAAGGTATTCAATATTCAAAATGAGGTTGACACTACATATTCCGTAAACAAGTTAACATTTGCCTGCTGCTCACTTAACATTAACCACCTCAGCAAAGGACAAATGCAAACATCGACCCTGAAAACAGGTGGCTTACTCAATTCATGAGTATAGGACCCATGAAACAGGGCGTTCCATACTCGAAGTGGTAGTTTAGTCAGTCTTTTAACAGGACTATACGCTTTTTCAAAGTCCGTAGGTCGCTGAGTGATCTTCAGAAGAAATATGGGACTCAATAGGATAGCACAGATAGCTTCAACACATAAGTCTCGATACCATTTTACTTTCGTGCCTACTCAGAGATCTCTATCAGAAGCATCAACATCAATACAGTTTACGGCAGAATCATTCTTTTCCAAGCCTTGAGCATTCTTGATATCGTCGCCACTCGTTTTAATTTTCAAGAACAACGTCGAGATAACTTTGCGCAGGAGAAGATCCTGTGTTACTTCCTTCAGGCAACTCAGAATCTCAATTCGGGCATCAAATGCTGATAACGCATTTTCAACTTTCATTGTCAGATCGGTAAGCTTTTCCATCTGTACAGCTGAAGCTTCTTCGACAATTTCGTTCATTGCCTCAGCTACATTCTTCTGAATCATTTTCATTTCCAACAAGTCTCCCTTCATTGTGTGCCGACTTTTATGCTTCGTATCTGAACGAGATACGGAGGCTTTAATTTTTCTTTCGGAACTGCCTGGGATATTACCAAGAAACTTGGATCTCTTCTGTTTTTTCTGCGGAGATTTCGATCCAGATGGGGCAACCAAAGAATCAAACCGCTGTCGCTTGCGAAGGATGTTGTACGCGCCAACCCCGCTATCCAATCCAAGCGATTCCTCGACTGAAATGTTGTCGAGATCTTCGAGTCGTTTGGCGGCAATGGCTGGATTAATCTGCACGCCACAGATGTGATGTCCTCTCCTATTTTGGCTCTCAACGATGTTTGTGTCCTGAAATCCAGTGCGGAAATTTTGATCAGCCATATTTGAAAACGCTGTAATTGCCAACGTCTTGAAGGGGTATTTTAGTACCCAGTCTGCCCAAGACCTGTCCAGCGATCTGACGTAGTCCAGAGCCTCGTTTGCCTCCATAACGCTTCTGCAGTTGCGCATTTTCATCATCGTTCTATAGAACACATCTCTGATATTCACCGGTAGTCGGGCCGCTCGTCGCCTTGCATCCCTGTCAAAATGAACAGTACAACCAATCATGATGTTTTCCACATGCATACGTGCTGAACCTCCGATTGTCGATTGAAGGGCCAGGGCAATTCCTTCTATTTCGGCGGCATCGAAGTCAGTAGTTATTGACCTGATTTCGATGCACCGGATCCCGCATTGGTCTACATTGAACACGTATGGTACGCGTATTAAGCATAAACTTTGCGGCGCACTCACAGCTCTTCTCCAGTATGTCTGCATGTGATCCAGGAACAGTTTCCATCCCATACAGTACGAATCACGCGTAAGTCGGTTCATCATGAATCTGGCGACGACAATTCCCTTCGTTCCTGATAGGCCGGGATGAGCTTGTGCTACAACATTGTATAAATACCACGAAACTTTAGCCGACAATCGAAATGGCTTGAAACTTTCTTTTGTCGACATGACAACCTTCACCATAGAAACGTCATTTTCCAATGTCTTGAAGGTCGCATCTCCGGCAAAGCTAGATGACGTCGCTCCTTTTGCGATCATTGAATTAGTTGCTAAAAGAACCACCGCTCCTCCTTTTTCCACAGTTCTGGCTTCTCTCACATATTCGTTTCTCTCATCCGCTGCCATTTCAAACAAAGTTCCAATGCTTTCTCTTTCTTTTGCGCCAGATTGCATTGCCGTGCAGATATCGTAAATTCTGTGGTCACTTACAGAAACCCCGGAACCTCTAGCTCCAAAGCTATGCAATAGTTTCTTCTGAACCTCCAATTTGATGTGGGCTGCGGGGGCTCCTCTCGACTTGCGAGCTTCTTCAACAATAAGAGTATCTTTCGCGAAAGAGGATACAGGCGGGGGTGGCGGGGGATGGTTGTGTATTCCTTGAAAGTAGGCAAAACAAATTGTGTTTTGTTCTCGAGGCAGTCCTCGCAATATATCACCTCTTTTGTAGACCGCGGTATGGCACGACACCTGACCGACCGGTTGCATGAGGATTAATTTTACAGGGCAAGCCCCAGTCTCGATAAGAGATGTTCCGTGATCCGGACATTGAGCAGTTCTCTTTCCCTTGCTGAGGAAGAACATACAGTCCTCTTTGCTGCAGTCTGCGACTCTCCCGCTATGTAACATCTCTTGCAATTCAACCAGAGCCTCATCTGTCAACGCATGTAGAGATTGAGATGAGTGCTTCGGCGACGCCCAACCTTCGATGCTAGACCGTTTATCCCCATCTCCCTTTCGAAAACCAGAACAACCAAGGAAATATTCTCCAGTGGATCTGTTTTTCCTTAATTTAGGGACTCCTCGCCATTTTTGCACTACCCCTGGAGCTCCTTGTGATGCAGTTGGAGTCCTGATGTATTGACAATACCCACCCGCACTGTTGACTTTTTTTTGTACCGACAAAAACAAAGTCCTTGCCAAACGCTTAGCGGTATGCTTCGCAGAAGCGCTACCATCCTTCCTCTCCCTCTGTTCGGAAAGAAGCTGCTCAAACGTTTCACTATTTCCATGGCTTCTCCCGCTAAATGAAGATGGTACCAGCGCACAATGCTTCACTCCGAGGCACTTGTATCTCCGCTTCTGCATGATTTCGCTGCTTTCCAGAAATGGAACGCGCCCATCCCAATTTCCGTTAGCCTTGAAGCGATAAACCAATTGATTTAAAACCTGACTGCTTGTCTGACCGCGGATTACATGCAGAACGCCATCTTCACTTGTTTCAAGCATGGAAATAACGAGAGAATTATGAGATTGCAGGCTCTCTGCCATCATTCTTGAACAAACATGGTACATGACAGACGCAGACTCTCTCATAATCCCAATAACAGAAGTCTTTGGGAGCCACTTGGTCTCCTTCACGTCCATGACCGAAGTAATTTGTGACTTATCATGACATGACGATGTCAGTATAGGAGTTCCAACATCAGAAGGGAAAGAGGAGACTCTCTGGTCTTCACTTTGGGACGTCTGTGGATGAGTTAGATCAATGACTTCCTCTAGCTCATCCACTGTTGCGTAATTGGTACTGCTCATCCTGTTCGATCTGCAAAATGCGACTTTACAAATCAGTGAGACTATACTTTTCTGAAGATAGGGATTGACGTACAAATCTTCTCTGACTCTACACAGTTTTGGTAAACAAAAAACCACACTAAAATGGTCTCAATGAAAAGGCTACACTCGACGAAGAACCACAAAAAAGTAACGTTACAAGCAAGTACAGGAATTGTATATTCTACAGTCAAGAGTTAAGAGTAAGCAAGAGTTATAGCTCGGGCTCGAAAAGGTTAACGGCTTCAAAATGGTCTAGATCAAAGAAAGGCCCACTCTACCCCTCTGCGTGGGTGCGGGGTGCGTGGGGGTATGCCATACCGTTCTCGTTGGGGCATTCAACCCAGCAACAACGGTTCATTAATGATCAAAGGTACAGGTATATAAGTTACAAACCACATCACCCACGGGGGTCCCGACCCACGGCAGCTATCCTGGCTTATTTTTGGTCCAAAAGCAAACGCAAATAACACTGTGCGTGGATTATACAAATGAAGGACAGATGATGTACTCTCATTATGAGTTTACCAAAAAAGCAAAGCAGGGGACTCGAAACTAAAAATGAGAATGGCCTCGAATCATGCGCCGGGCCCTTTCAGGGGCGGGGCAGGTACTGTACTGTACTGTGCGCATGTACAGTATCGCCATTTTGAGTTTCGAGTACCAAAAAAAGGGGTTCGAAACTCATAATGAGTTTCGAGTACCAAAAAAAAGGGACTCGAAACTCATAATGAGTTTCGAACCCCCGAAAAAAGGTACTCAAAACTCAAAATGAGAATTTTCTCGAAGTATGCACAGGGGGGCCAGGGGGCGCTTCAGGGACGGGGCAGGTACTGTACTGTGCTCATGTACAGTATTGCCATTTTGAGTTTCGAGTACCAAAAAAAGGGACTCGAAACTCAAAATGAGCTTGAAACCCCCAAAACAAGTGATTCGAAACTCAGAATGAGTTTTGGAGTTTCGAACGCCACGAAGGGACGCGAAACTCAAAATGAGAATTGACCTCGCAGCATGCCCAGGTGTGCTCCAAGGGCGCAGCAGGATTTGCAATTTTCGCGTGTGCTGTAGGTTAATATTGCGTTTCGCAGCCTCAAAATGGTGCGAGCGAGTCTCATGCTGGGAATTCCTTTAGTGTGTGCGTGGGAGTGTGTTGGGCCCGTAGAATAGTACACTAAATATGCGTTGGGAACCCATGTTTTTGCTTTGAAACGCAAGATATGTTTCAATAAGTCAGATGTATGTTTAGTTAGAAGGAAGGTTCGGTCTCTACAGCTAGCGTCAACACCTCTTCCCGTCTGCGACTCTTCATTTGTGGTTCAAGGTACAAGAAATCTTTGACGTCAGAATCATCAGATTGAGGGAAATGCCGGTGACTTGTCAGGTACTTTTCCAAAGGGGACTCCCAACAGCAATTTTCTGAAGCTTTCCTAAAACGATTTGCACTTCCTTTGCGCGTGAAATTGACACACACGCAGAGTGCTTGTCGTTTAGAAAAGTCGATTGTGTAGGCTTGTTTCCGGCACCACTGTGCTCAACGTATGTTCTCACTAATGAAAGGAAAACAACATCAAACTCTTTTCCTCGGGCCAATGCGAATGTCAATACCGACGTATTGCGACGGTTTGATTTTACAGGGCCTGTGTCAGAAAGTTTTTCTGAGAAATATACGGAGTGAGAATGCCAATCGACATCTTCCTTGATGCGGATGCCGACTGCCATTCTTTAAGCATTTCAATGATGACATGACACTCGTATTCATTCTTATAACCGCCTCTTGCATCATGTACCTCATTGTTTGTGGCATTCAAGGCATGGCATTGCTTCGTGTTCACAAAGTTTACTACCCGCAACGGAAAGCGGTCGGAAGAAATAGTCTCCATACAATTCTCAGTTGCCCAATACCTTTGCGGTGACCGTGATCCATTCAATATTTTCCCAGCGTAGAAGTTTTCGCTGACATACCGTCCGATAGATGGCGCACTTCTCATCTGCTTCTGAAACTAGAAAACAACACGTGGTGTCAGCTCCCACATAGCTACATGCTGTGCGCTTGTTCCAGAGGAAACGAGGGCTTCATTGTCATCACAGACATCGCCTTGGAAAAGAAATGAGGAGTACTAGCTCTGTGTCTCGTCCAGATATGAAACGCCTTATCGGCTTATGGCGGAAGCTGAGCTTGATCGCCAACCAAGACCACAGAGGTACCAAGCACCGTTTCGTCAACGTTGTCGAGAACCGGCAGAGTACCGCAGTTGTTTCCGTTTCATACGCATAAGCAGCCTCATCAATAACAATGAGATCAAAACCATGAATGTTTTGATTCCAGTCAAACGACATTGCTGACCCAAAAGTGCTAAAGGTTGCTGTTCTCTCGTTGATGATAGCGTCCGGTCCCAATTTTTCGGATTGAGATAGTTTGTGTATCTGGAACTGCTGAGCTGCCTCTTCTGTACTCATGGAACCCAGACGGAAGGGCGAGTACTCAGAATCAATGTCATTGCCGCCTGCCGTGAAGTACTTGATCAGAAAATCATCGATCGCGGCGTTGGTATCTGTCAAAACCAAGGCTCTTCCAGTTAAGAGATCAGAAACACTAGAATGCCGATTCTTCTCATCTCCAGAACCAGGAATTAACAAAGAACAGAGAGATTTTCGAGTTATGGCCCAGACAAGAATCGTGACGACGTGATCACGTCGTCACGATTCTTGCCTGGGAAGTCTCGAGACTTGCCAGTACCGGGTGGGCTTTGGCAGAAAAACATCGACGATGAAAAGTTCACGTCTCCCTTTCTCCCTGGACCAGTCGATTTGCCACTATCACACCATCACCTTTGTGCGCTCTGGGAAAGAAGATGGTATGCTGTGACATGAGAACACCACGACATAAGAAACTGAAGCTGAATGTCGTTGGCTGTGGGTTTCATAGCCCGGAGAACTTTAAAAATCGACTCACGGGCATACCGGAGAACTGTTTTGGCAACTGCACGGGGGTTGACTGACAAAACAGGTCGACGTTGAACGCTGGTTTCATGTAATGCTTTCTGTATGAGTAAGCAATGCTTATTTGCATTTTCCTGCCCCAAGCGCCATTGAACAATCGAAACCATGTCCCAGAATCTCTGCGTATACGAGCAAACGAGAGAAGACGAGTCCGACAATCCAAGAATCTTGAAGCGATCCAATTTGAAAACCCCTTCCATGTTGCAATGAACGATTTCGATTATTGACGGATGCTTTCAGTTCCAAGATTTTGGATAAAAAGCCTATTTTCCACGTCCCTATTCTTCGAGAACGAGAGAAAATTATGGAAAACCCGGATTGCAAACCACCTTCTTCGTTGTTTAGGATGGCAACTCGAATATTCGAGTTTCTGCATTTTGCTGTACATGCGTTGGGTTGTCCAACAATATCCCGAAACGCGTTTCGGTTGCATCCTTGTCAAGATGCGAAAGAGCCACGAAGTCTAGTTCCATGAAGTCAAAAGTACGTCCTCTGGAATCTTTAGGGACTCGCTTTCCACTAGGGCTTCATACCAATTTGTACGACACTTCCACTTCTATCAGGTTCGAAGTTGAAAGCTTGCCATCCCTTCTGTCAGTTTGAAAGCATATCTCCCCGATTGCAAGTGAAGAAGAAGTTTTCCAGGTTGGGTACGAGTACGATTGTGGGCTTTTACGGATGTCCAGCACGTTCCCAGCCCAGGGAACTGCTCTCCCAGCATTGTCCGTAACTGCCTGGCCGATGGAACTGTACTTAAACGGAAACGTTCCTTCCTTTTTTATTTTCGGAATATTCACCACCTCAATACAGGCGACATTAGGAATAGACGCAATTCTCATACTTCCAAGAACAATTACATCTCCCAAACGTTCAAGTCTGAAAACGTCTGATTTCGACATGTTTGAGGTCATCCAACCGTGCTGTTTCCAGTGTAAGAAGGAATTAAAGGCTCCGGATAAAACTAGGTAGTTCCTTCTTGAACACGCCGTTTTGCATTTTCTTGTTTTTGCTTCTGGGTGGCGGAAATGCAGCACACTGAACAGCAGTTCAAAGACGCATGGTACATATATGACATCACTTGGTGAAAATGCTTCATGGTGCCTCACCACAGTGTGAGCAGAGTCACTAATCGTCACCGACAGTTCCGGACTGCACGATTTCGACGATGCCAGGCCTTTATTTCAATTTCTCCGGAACTTGAGTTCTTCTGTCTTCATTCGTCTTCTTCCGAACTTGAGTTCGGAAGTCTTCTTTAAGATAAATTTCGATTCTCTTCAATACTTCATCCTTGTTTGGCGTTTCCAGAACAATGACTTCTTCCTGTTCGGGCTCATGATCACGATCCTTTAAAGAGACCAATTTAATCTCCTCAGAGGACGCTAATCCGTGAGATGCAGCAAAGCATTGATTGGAGAAAGAAAAAAGCTTCTGTACGCCTTTCAGAGTGGCACTACCAACTGCAAAACCAAGAAAAGACTGCATTCGATCTTCAATAGCAGAAAGCGTTTCGGCAAATACCGCATGCGGTATTTCTCGAAGAAGGAAGGGTGAGGGCACGACGGTGCTTTTTGACGTTTTCACAGCCCTTGCGGTATCTTTCTTGTGTCCTTGAGCCACACGCGAGGCCGAAGCGTTCATGATTCTCACGCCGAGTTCCAATGAAGATCTCATTCGCATGAATGTGGCCTTCCCGAATGTTTCTTCTGATACGAATTCGGAGTTTTGAACAAAACGGCCTGAATTACGATGCGGCACATGCTCTAATTCGACGAAGCCGATGTTTTCGAACTGGATGGCCAGTGCTTTGTCTTTTCGGAAGCAGACATAGACGAATCGGAGACGACAAGGTCCACGCATTGCAAAGTGTATTCCCCAATGGCGACGACGTGGACCCTTATCTCTAGCATGATGACTCGACTTCGCGAGCCGAACTTCTTCGAAATATGCTTGGGAGATTTCCTACTTCCTTGAAAAATGTAGAAGAGCTGACGAATATATTTTTTAAGTGGCGATGCTTTCGAAGAATCTCCGTCCTCGTCGATAGTGATCTTCGAACAAGAACCGGCGTTGAAAAGAAGGTCACATGCTCTATACCAAACTTCCGACTGTGGATAGGTTGGCATGGCAATGAATATGTGCTCCGATGCATCTCCTCCCGGCAGAGCATAAAAGAAATCCACGGCTTGCATTATTGCCCCCATTCTTAACGACAATACAGTTCTACGGAGCCGTGGGCGAATCTTGGGGCCTTTTTGACCTTGTCGGCATAAAGAACCTTGAACTTGGTTTTCAACAATACTTTCTCAGATTCTTCGCGCATCGGAATTTTCTCCCCGTCTTTCCGGCATGCGTTCCAAAGCTAACTATCAATCCAATGGTTGCATAGCTGAAGAAGGTCCGCAGGAGACTTTGATTCTATAACAGAGTCGAGCTCGATGCGATAGTAGTTCTCATCGAGCTCGTCTGTTATGGAATCTAAGGAGCATTCCCGTGTGCGCTTCCCAACAGTCAGACTGTGCGGTGGCGTTGAGACACCCTTTCGTATGAGGAAGGAGTCGTATTGCAACGCCAATTCGTGCTGAAAGTTGTGTAGTATGTCCAGCAGCAGTTCTCTCCTCTCCTCCTTGTTTGATTGCAAGGGAATGTTGTGCAGATGTTGCCTGAAGTATAGTGCAACAAATGGTCCACAAGTCTAGTCACATGGCCGGACGGCTGATCCTTCTTTTTTGTGATGCGAGATATCGAAATGTGCGCTTCGATATTCGACTCAGAAGAATTGAGTCCAGTTGAAAGAAGACAATCTGGAACCAGCCTTGACACAGCTTTCTTCACAACGCCTACTTTATGTGTTGTGTAGAGAGCGAGGCTGTCATAATGACAACCTTCCATGGCTTTCAGAGGCGAGCATTCACAGGCCTCCTTCTCGACGCATGACAAAAATTGAGAAGGACCCTCGATGACGACCAGGGAGAAGTGCTATCGAAAGTGAAGTGGCACGTAGACAACGACATTCTTTTTGAGAACTGCTTCTGCCGTCTTCCGACTCATAGAGTAGCCTAGGGTCATGGAAGGTCCACCTTGGCCGCACATGTATGCACTTGAGCGATGGATGAGATCGAATAAATAATGCTTGGCCGGATCGTACTTGCTGAGCCCCACAGAAGACATGAACCACAAAAGAGCATCCGAAGAAATGAAGGCATGGGGTTGCTTCAATATCTCTTTGCAGTCAGTTTTTGTTAGAACCTGACTGTGTCCATTGAGAGTTTTGAAGGAGAGGACAGAACTGCTACTCGAATTATCTCTTCAGGGAGGCCTCGAATCACCGCTGACGGGAGTGATGGACTTGTCGTTCCCGTCTATCACCTCAACCGAAGAGCCCGAAGAAATCATGTCTATCTCTTCTTCAGAGGTTTTTATGGCGGTATTCTTCGTATTTGTCTTCTTTCCTTGGGTCTTTTTTCTTTGGATTTTTTTCCTTGGGTCTTCTTTCCTTGAGTCTTCTTTTTTATCACACCCATGTAGTCCTCGCCCGACTTATCAATGTTGATTCGAAATGACTTGAAAGGAGGTAGAGGGATTTCGACTGCTTCTTCACTTGATGTGTTCCCATCGGTTTCTGTTCTTTCTCCGATTTCTTCTGCAAAGTCCAATCTCCTGCGCTTTTTTGTGTCTTGAGGTGGCCTCACCGCGAACATCATCACAATGCGCTTATTCGGGTGAGGAGATTTGGATATCAGTGGCTTAGGTGCCCTCGACGACCTACGGATCTTTTTCTTCCTCTCCGCATCGGCTGTCGGAGGAGAAGAGCTGCGCTTCTTCAATTTTCGGGGGGACTTGTCGGAAATTGCGAACAGCAGCAGCAGTGTGCGACAATTCTAGCTGAAGATCGAAGATGCCAATTAGGCTATGGAAGAAATTTGACGGAGAGGGAGAGAACCGAGAAAGTGTGGATGTATTAGGAACCTTGGTAGAGGACGCTTGATCACAGAGACGCAAAGGAATCCCAAGTCGAAACAATGGAATTGCCAAAGGTCGTAAACTCAAAGAATTTCTAAAATCGAGTTCAAATTGAGACGGTATCAGCACCAGAATCCAATATCCAAGCTGCTCTCCACTCGGGACGTTGCTCTGCAATAGGTCTTACCCGCCACACGAAGGTCGTGAAGGGTGCTAAATTCCGGTAAATTCGGAAATATATTCAGGCTCTGGCGCGAAGAACTGCACAGAACGCTCATTTTCCGATCCAACCCTTGAAAAAAGTGAGGGAAAATCATTCGAAACTCAATTTTAGTTTCGAGTCCCTTTTTGCGGGTTGGACACTCAAAATGATTTTCGAACCCCTTTTTGGTACTGGAAACACATAATGAAGATACCGTACGCGTGAACAGTTGCAGGCGATTCAGACATAGAGAGTTGACAACGACGGCGTGGCAGATAGAAAGAAGAAGATGGTACGAGTGAGTCAGCATTAATTTCTGGGGTCCCCTTTGTTTTTTTTTCTCTGTCTAGTTCTAGCTATGCTTTCTTCAATAGACGCTTCCTCACTTGAACGTCTGCCCCGCTCTTCCGCTATGTCGTGCTAACTCTATCGCTGCAGGCGCCGCATTCGCAAGTATTCGGATTATCTGTCACCCTTGCAATCGCATGCGTGCGCGTTGGTTTGTGGAACCGTCCGTTTGCTCTAAATTGGGCTCCCAGCCAAGGAAAACTTTTTTCACACCATGACGAAAGTGTTCGGGTGAACAGTCGAGATTTGCTGGTCATGGTTTGCAAACCATGACCAACAAATCTCGACTGTTATTTTTTGTCAAAATTACAGATGTTTATAATTAGCTGGCCATGGTTCGCGAACCATGACCAGCAAAATCTGGACTGTTAATGTTTTGTTAAAATTACTGGCATTTGTAATTTGCTGGTCATGGTTCACCAACCATGACCAGCAAATCCCGACTGTTCGCCCGAACAGTGCTTTGGCTAAATTTACTTGATTACACTTGTTGCCGTCCACGTCGATCAGGAACACCACCACGGCATCTAATGCAATGACCATCCCATTATTGCAACTGACCCAGATGACGAACATGATTCTCTATTCCAACCTTCCTCCCTTCTTCCCAAAGACGACTAACAGCATCCCACCAACATCACAAAACAAGGAAACAACAAAACAAGTAACCTCCTGACATCTGCAGCATAGCATTAAGGGCATTGATTTGCTCAACGGTGAAGGCAGTTGGCGAAAGGATTTTATTGAACTGTTAACCCTGTGCCTAGTTGTAGAAGGTTTTCCGTCACTATAATTTAGAGATGGTTTTTGTGAAATCTCAAAGACAGGGTTGGGCCACAGTCTCAAAAGGGCAGAAAAATTGGTAATTCACAAACGCCTGTGCGCAAAATTTGACCTTATTTTGAGAGCTCTCCGTCGTCGTCTGTATCGGCAACATACAGTTCCTCCTTTTGTCCATTACAAGGAAGAGTATCTGTAGTGCTAGCGGCATTCTCAGTTGCTGCGGACGTCTCTAAATCCATTTTCTTTCCATCTCCTTCATAACACCTCCGTTTTGCTATCCAAAGTGCCTTAGGCCTACTAATGTCACCGCGTAACGTTTGTGGCACAAATGCACAAACTGTGTGCAGATGTCCAAGCGTTTGAAGGTGACGGTTCCCTCAGTCTGGAATCAGAACATCCTTCTGGCAGGCAATCAACCCCACAGCCCAGAAACATCCCTCATTCAATCCTCTACTGTCAGCCCGCCCCTCCGTTCCCCTCTTGCGGAACTTTCACCCAGCGCCGGCGGCAGCGCGGCGTACGACGGCGGCGAGGGAGGCACCCGCTCGGTGAGCAGCGCGGGCCGCGCGACGGGCGGTAGCGAGGAGGCGGCGGGCGCGGCGGCAGCGGAGGTGTCGGTCGGGATAGCGCAGATAGTGGCGAGCGCGGGAATAGAAGCGGAGGGCATGGGGTCGGCGGGCAGCGGCGGGAGCGTGGTCGGAGCGGCAGCGGCGGGGGTGGGCTCTGCGGGGGCGGCGGTGCTCGCTTCAGTCTCCAGTCTCCCGTCTCCAGTTGATTCCCAATCTGTATTGTGAGACGTGCGCTCAGAAGAGAGAGTGGTGACACCAGTGTCTCTCATTGGTACGCACAGGGAGACCTTCTACATATTGCCAGTGAGAGCATCAAATCTGAACAAAACTCTCAAAAATCTCAATGACAGCCACATTTCTCAGGGAGACTTTTGGGAGTTTCGGAAATAATTTTTGAGACTAGTGAGAACCTTGGACCGATTCTCACATCGGATCTAGCTCGAATTATTTGAGACCGACTAGCCTGTACATGATTTCTTGTGTTGTAATGGGACCTTTTGCAGTGGATGCAGCGTCGGTGGCGGCTTCTATAGCCGTTCAACCGGGGTGTTAACTCGTCATATTGACGCAGGTATGCCAAAAAACCCCAATCGGTCCAGACTTTTAACCGTCTACAACCCTGGCACAGGGCTAAGCAAGAATCACCATCGCTTGCATCGCTTTTGCTCTAGAAATTGTCGTCGTCATCATCAGCACTGGCATTCCATTCGCTGTCTTCATCATCATCAGCGCTGGCATTTCTTTCGCCGCGACTTCTATCCACATCATTTCCGTCCTCATCCTTGTGCTCTCCCGCCAACGGCCCAATTCTGGCAGCGGTCCTTTCTATTCTATTCTCACCCTCTGTCCCCCTTTCGCACGGCTCCTTCTCGATTATTTCCAAAACATCGTCCCCTTCGAACCTCAGCGAATCCCCGAAGGCAAATGCTACTGAATCAGGGAGAGATACGTCTTCTGGAATTAAATAGAGGTGGTAGCGAGTGGTGCGCTTATCTGATAGACGACTTTCATAACCTCGCCAGCATGCGTTGCATGACCATGACCGACAAATACGGAGAAGGGGGGAACGGTGAGTTTGCGTAGTGTCAAACCTTTTGACAGGTGTCCCAGCTCAACCCCGGACTTGAATACAAGCTTATGAGAGTACTCACAGAACCACATAGGGAAGGGGTCATTACCGTTCACCGTGAGGAAGTACCCCGAGCACGTATCTTGCTCATTCCGACTTCGCACCTGAAAATCGTTGTGCGGTACTTGGCGAGGGCAATTCTTGCCAGTTAAAAGCAGGCGTCCGCCTGTCACCGGCGTGCGCATCTTTCCAAACACTCCATTTGTGAGCCCAATCAGTACAGCCAACTGCCCCAACCATGCATCAAGCATAGCTCGACGAACAGAGGCCCACGCATTTTCTGAGTTTTCTTCAGTTTCTTCCATGAGCAACATCCTGGTGCTGGAATAACGGGCCTTGCCTTCGCTTCGGGATTTCCAATCACCTTCTGACTCCCCCAAGTTGACTATCGGGTTCTAAAGAGTGCGATTCTTCTCCTTTTTCATCGCATTCTCTCCTGGAAACGTTGAATTATAGTGGTCAAATAGCTCCTGAATACCAGTGTCCCTGTCCACAATGCAAAGAAGGGGTTGCCGGGCCTGTATCACTTATTTGGCCAGCGAGTGTGGTTCTGCAAAACCTTCCAGTATGCAGAACCCACGCTCCTGCAGTAGCATTCCTTTCCTCATAAAGTATGCCCCACCTTCGCCTTTCTCAAAGGACGACGTTACCGTATCCCAATCTAGATCACTTTCTCAGTAACCCAAAACGGGATTTGCCTCCCTCACTGATTTGAGGTGCTGCTTTTGAGCAACCATGAGCCAGGCCACTCGATGCATATAGTTCAAAGCTTCAACGTCCACGAAATTGTGAGCTCTATGACCTAAGGGAATATGCAAAGCTTCTAGCAATGGAGTGTGGTGCAATTTGCCTCCGTCGGCTTTCACTTTATCGGCAATAGAGACGACTTCGGAGGGAGTCCTCAGCAGGGCATCTTCCCACCAAGGGTCAACCTCACCACGGTAAACGGGTGCATCTCTGCAACCGACAGGGAGCAGAGGAGGCAAGAAGTCATCGAAAGGCACTCAGATTTGCGTAGGAGGGGCTCACGAGACCCGTCCGTATCAACAATTTCGATCTGAGGTTGGACAGGTTTGACAGAAACCGGTGTGTTCTGGCAGTCTGCTTGGCCCAAGTGGCCTTCTTCTTCGCCTTATTCTTCACCTTTGGACGGGATTCAGTCGTGGTGAAGACTTTAATAGGAGGTGAAAGAGGAGGTGAAGCTTTTCGCCTACGACCACTGCGACGAGATGGGGCTGGTTCTGGAAATGATGTGATGGGCGTCCTCGAGCCTGTTTCGCGGGTGACAGCACGGGTGCCTTTTCACCACTAGAGGCACTTGACTTGACGACGACGGAAGATGGAACTGCCGCTGTAGAAGTCGATGCACCTGCCGCTGGCGTTGCCTTGGTGTTATTCCCGGCTTGTTTCGGCTCGAAATGGGAGGTAATCCTTGAACCAAAACGTGAGGATCTCTGCGAGTTCCTATCTTCATCTACCTTCTTGCTAGAAAACAATCTTATCCTGTTCACGAAAAGGTCACCAATGGAACTTGTCTTGTTTTTTGGTTGCTTCACTTGTACTTCTAGGAACTCCGAAAAAGACAGTCGTCCGGGAATGTCATATAGGTTGAACTTACGGCGATAAATCTGGTAAAGTTCCATAGCCGTTCCAAAGAACGGAGTGGCGTCAAATGCCCCTGAAGATGCAGGGTTGCGGACATATGCATGTATGCTATCCAGGAAGAGCATAACACCGCACTCATCGACCTCGCAAAACTTGCTATGGTCAAGATGCACAGCCCCAATCTTCGGTCGCTCATCGGGTTTGAAGGACAACAGCCTCTCAAAAGCACGGGGATATTTGGCGAAAATCTTGGAAATCCTTGCGTCGGGGCGATACGTGGGCTTCTTCATGTTCGGAATTGTAGTATAAACACCCCCAACGGAGGGGGGTGTATACTCAGTTCGTGCGGAGACCTCGATCGGCGAGAAGACGGGAAGCAACCCCAGCTAAGGGAACCGGGCGAGCCCGGGGTAGCAGTGGTAGAGCGGGTAACGGTCGGGGACGCGCGCACGCGCGGGCCGATCTACACCTCGACGCCCCGGCGCAGCGCTGGGTGACGTACCAGCGCTGACGGGCGGAGGCGGATCTAGGCTCGCTCGCGTGCCCGCGCGTCCCCTGCCCGCTCGGTTCCTAACTAGATACGGGCTAGTGGGAACCGGTTCTAGAATAAGCGGGGCGAGCTTAACCAAAGGCGTAGGTTCTGGACAAGCTCGTGCTTGTCCTCCCCCCACCGCCGTCGGTTGCACGCGTATGTAATGTACAAGTTAATCCTATCATACTACAGTACAGTACGGACTGTACTGTAGTGCTACTGTAGTCAGCGCGGGTCGGCCCGTGCTGACTGTACACGTGTGTTACACGTATTAGCACACGTGTGCGTGCGCGCCCCGTACACGTGTGGGCGCGTGCGGAGGTACTGTAGAGCTCGGGCTCTACAGTAGCCGATCTGATGTATATCTAATTCCGGTAAGGGGGGGTCATACTACACCGGCCCCCCTTAAGTGTGGACGTCCACGTCCACATGTGCTGGTAGAACTGGGCGTGTGGTCTCCATCCTAGTCCGGCATTTCTAACATCTTCCCCATGGCGTGTCGTTTTTCTCGCGTTCCCTCTGGGCGTGCTCGTGCATCTCGACCTGATGCCAGTATCACCTCAAGCGTCCGACGGCGACCTGCTTTTGGGGCGCTTCCCGGAAGTCCCCCCCTCGTTCGTCTTGTCCGGGCCCCTTCTTTCCGTGTGCTGTAGTCTGCCTTGTCCTTTTTCGTCGGGCGTGCTCACCCTCTCGGTGCCCCTTTTCCGTAGCGCCAATGTTGACGTGCGTCGTCGGCACGAGGACGTGTAGCGCGAGCAGGTCGTAGATCGTAGAAACCGTTTCCCCGCCTCAGTGGGTCCTGCAATACCCCAACTAGCAGCTGTTGGTCCGGCGGAAGTGGCGGTGTACGCCATGTTACCCCACGCGAACGGAGCGTGGTACAGCGCGGGGCGGACTGCGCGGAGCGAGCGCGAGTGCGCAAGGCGACGGCGAAGTGAAAACAGACGAGATGCGCTGCCGTGGTCGCCGTCGAGCGTGTCCCGGAGGCACGGCCCACTCCCTGACATGGCAACCTGCAGCGGCTTGCCGGGCCTCGTGCACGCGTGCGGGGGGGTTGTGTGCGGTCCCTCCGTCCTTTTTTATAACCTCTTGTGACGCCGTGTGCCTCGTCGTCTTGCATGCGCCTGGTCAATGGCCTTCGTGGACCTCCGTTGCGCAGAACCAGCCGTAATATGGGTGTGCTGCGACCCTCGATCCCCCCGTTGTCCGCGCGCCGCGTCGTTCTTTCCGTGCGACTTCTCCTCTCCTCTTCGACATCACCCCCGTGCGATTATGGGGTATCAATTTTAAAAGCATCCGTCCCCTTTGTGCTCTACCTGTGCCGGCGCGTAGAGAACTGTCCTCATAACTTCGTCGCCGTACGGTGCGGCAGTCGGTGAACGGCCCTGTACGGACGACGTGGGCGGCTGGGGGCTTGACCATGCGCAGGGCCAGGGTCCCCGCGCGCGCCAGCGGGGCCCAGATGGCGAGCCGGCGGTGCAGAGCGCGGAGACGGGCAGCGATGAGATGATGAGCTCGCGTAAAGGCGAATATTGGTGCTGAGGAGGTCAGGACGTGCGCGTTGTCTGGGGCGCAGCAGCACGCCGACGCGCGCGCGCGAAGGCGAGCGGCGCCGCCGGTGGCGCAATCGGCGTGCACGGCGTTGTCCGGCGACGCGCATGGGTGTCACGGTAGCGGCGCAGCCGCGACGAGATGATGGGAGCACTCAGGAAGGCAAACAGAGCGGGTGCAGCGCGGACGCGGCGGAGAAAAGGTGACAGGCGGCGGGCGGTTGTGCGCGCACCGTTCGGGATCACTGTGATATCGTGGCCACAGTTCGTACAGTACCCGTGGGCGCGCGTGCGCGTGCGCAAGCAGGCTCAGCCCTGAGCCCTTGATCAAATTACACCATAAAATTGCAAAAATGTTTCCCGCGAAAATATTTTCTGCAAAATTTCACAGCACAGTCCGTGAGGGTGTGCATTGTCATGCGCCTCGATCGGTCCTCGTACTTGCTCGTATTTTCCCCCTTTTTCGTCGACGGCAGGCCTACACCCAACCCGTCGTTGTGTCGTCCACTGTTGATTGCCGGGCGGGCTCGGTACGACGAGCGCCCGATGACCCGCAATCCTCTTCGCGAGTTAACTCGAGCGAATTCGCTCGCCCATTTTTTTCTGAAGAGCTTCCCCTGCGAAACCCCTCACGGTTTTCCATCCCCGCTCCTCTCATAACCTCGTGCTTCGCCTAGCTCGTACTGGAAAGAGCCGAAGTCACGTTGTCGGCCGCTAGCGCTCCAGACGCCCCCGGCTCCTGCTCCTATCCGCGATCCGTATGCCGAGTACGGGCCTGACCCTTGTCTGTCCCGAAACTGGGCGTTCGGTGAGGGTGTCCCTCGTACGGGCGAGGCCGCTCTTCGTGTCGCCATACCGAGTCTGGTGGAGATGGACGCCGAACCTCCGCAGCATCCAGGGTACTGTCCTCCGAACAATTACGGGCCAAAGACCCGTATGCCCTCCGACGACCCTAGTCGTTAGTCCGCGCGGTCTGATCATCAACCGCGCGGGTTCCCCCACTTGCCCTCGTCGGCGAGGAGGAGGGGACTTGGCGCCGTACCACAGTAAAACTGTTTCCATGGTTACGTGTTCTTTGCGTCGGTCTTCTTCTTCTAATTCCCCTTCGCGCCCTCGTTTCTTAGTACCCCCACCCTTTCTCTCTCCCGACGCGGAGGGGGAAGGGGCGACAAACGATCGGGCGCCCCTTTCCGTTCGGTTGCGGGGGCGCAGCGTTCGGGGTTCGTCTTATGCCTAGCGCCGCTCGCCATCCGTTGGCGAGGGCGCGACTCCTGGCGAACGTTCTTATCCGATGCGCGACCTCGTCGTCGGTAGCGAAGCAAAGGAAACGCGCGGCGCTCGTCTCCATTCTTCGCGCCCCTCGCCATTCGGGGCGAGGGCTCAGCGCGCTGTATTCGTCTTATCCGCCCGGTGCTCCTCGCCATGCGGGATCGAGGGCGCCGGGCGCGCGACGATCGCATTTCTTCACGTCCCGCCCCTTCGTCGTCTGGGAGCGGGGCACATCCAACGCCTTTGCCTCGGGCGTCCCTCGTCATCGGGGCGACGGCGCCGCGCGAGCGGCACTCGTGTTCTTGTCCACGCGCACCCCTCGTCCTCGGTTGCAACGGCGCGGGCGCTCGACGAAAGTCCTTTTCTTCGCGTTCCTTGCCACCGGTGGCGAGGACGCGGCTCGAGTGCGCCATTTGTCTCCTTGTCGGCGCGCCCCTCGCCATCAGGGCGAGGGGACGGACGCGTGGACGTACGTTTTCTTCTGCACGCGCCGAACGTCTTCTTTTCTTCGCGCGACGAACGTCCTGATACTTCGCGTCCCTCGCCATCCGGGCGAGGGCGCGGCGCGAGCGGCATTCGTGTTCTTGGACGCGCGCGCTCCTCGCCTTCGGGGCGAGGGGGTGGACCCGTGGACGTACGTCCTCTGCTTTGCGGCGCCGTTCGTCTTTTGGTCCGTGCTCCCCTTCCCATCTGTGGCGAGGGCGCCGCGCGCGCGACGTCCCTCCTCTTCCTCGTTCTCGTCCCTCGCCACCGGTGGCGAGGGCACAACGCGAACGGCGTTAGTCTTCTTGTCTTTGTGCTCCTCGCTATCGGGGGCGAGGGCGCGACCCTGCGCGACATTTGTCTTCTTGTCTGCTCGCCCCCTCGCCATCGGGGCGAGGGCGCGGCCGCGCAGCATTCGCCTTCTTCTTCGCTCGCGCCTTCTGCCATCGGTTGCGGGGGCGCAAGCGCACGGCGAACGTCTTCTTGTTCGCGCCCCTCGCCATCAGGGCGAGGGGACGGACACTCGACGAATGTTCCTTTCTTTTTCGCGCGCCCCTCTCCATCCGTGGCGAGGGCGCAGCGTGCGGACCTGGTCTTATCCTTCGGGCGCCCCTCGCCATTCGGCGGCGAGGGCACAGCGCCTGAAGGCGGTTCTTGTCCTTCGCGTCCCTTGCCATTCGTGACGGGGACGCGGCGCGCAGCGCGCGTTCTCCTTCATTTCTCTCGCGTCCCTCGCCATTCGGGGCGAGGCCGCAGCCTTCGCGGGTGCGGTGACGTTCCTCCATCAAAGGCGCTGTCGTTTTGTCCGACGCCAAAGTAGACGGTGGTGGTTGGTATCCCGCTCGTCGGGGCGTGTCGGTCGGGCGACACGCGCTCGGCGCCGTGCACGTGCGATCCGTGCCACCCGTCTGCCCAGGGCAATGTCCACCACTCAACATTTTTGGTTTCGGGGTAGGGCGGCGGTGTCGACGCCGTCGCTCTCCGGCGTCCGATCGCGTACGGTGTCGCTGGGAGAGCTGCGCGTCAGGAGCGCGGCGTCGTTGGCGCCTCCGAGGAGTGTGGTACGGTCCGTCTGGCGGGTCGGACCGGGGTTACGTTTGGCCGTCCCGCTTAGCAGGGGGGTTTGCATGCCGACGTGCATACGTTCGCTCACGTGAGTTGCCCATTTCTTTTTCACGACTAATTTTCTGTTAATTTTCTCTTGCCCGTGGGGGCAGATTGACACCAAGCGAGCGGTGCACTGTGTGGGTTTGCCGCACTGTACGCCCAAGCATCCATAATTTTTCCATTTTCTTACACCTCGTCCACCGGTTCCGTCGTGACCGGGTCGGGGGTACGACAGTGTAATTTCTCTCTGCCCCAATTTTTTGCGTATTAGCCGTTGGGAGGGTGGCTCGGTGTCGCCTCCGGGGCCCCTATCCTCGCGAGCCACAGTGACTCTCTTCCTTCGCGCCCACGCGTTGCAGCTCCTCTCGGCAAATTGCAACGTCTTTTCTTGACTAACCCCTTCTGTGTTCCGGGGCTCGCGTGCCGTATGGAGGTGATCGCGTCGTTCGTCAGACGTCCCCTCGCCGCGGTTGATGGCCTTAACGGAACGTCCGGCGACCCTGTTTGGGGGGGGGCGCGTCCGACCTTCCGGCTCCGAAAGGGGGGAATTGCCTTCCCCTCGAGCCGTCTGTCGTCCTCTTATCGTTGGTCATTACGAGGAACGTTCTTCGTACAGGCAGTCCGTGTTGCCTTGTCGCTACGTCTCGAGTCCGTGGCGTTCGGAAGTCAAATACGGCTTGGCTTCCGAACGTACCGTTGGTCTCTAACCGCAAGGGACTACTTTAACCGCAACGGAGCGGTTGATTGTAGCCGAACGAGACGGTTGAAGGCCCCCTTAAGCGTGAACGACCACGTTCACGTCCAAGGTGAGGTCCCTGCCGGTGCGCCTCCGGGGGTGTCGGCCGTAACGAGACACCAACTCCTCCGGGACGTGAGTCCGTGTGGTCCAGGTGGGCGTGTCGTAATCCGCCCACTTGATGAGGAACTCCGTAGTTCCGTCCTCCATGGCCCGATGCCGGAGTAGTCGCTCGACAGCGTACTGCGTTTCCTCGGTGACCTTGTCGGCAAAGTCCCCCGGGGTTGTTGTACTCGCCCGTGGCACGTCCGTCAGCGGTGGCGCGTACACGCAGCGGTCTGCGGAGACGCGTTCGGTGACACCATCACGACCGATCGTGATGGTTCGAGTGCCTTCCGCCGGCGGCGGGCACTTGGCCGGGGGTCGTCCGTACCGATCCCTGCCTTCCCGACGAGTGTCCTCTCTGCGGAACTAGGCCGGCTAGCTTCTGCCTCCCCGGCTAAATCGGTCAAGTCGGTGAGGTGTAGCGCATGTGAGATCCCCTCGGCGACACGCCGTTCGGTAGGATTTTCGGTGCGTGTTGCATCGGCACACGCGTGACGCTCTAGCTTTTGCACGGGGCTTACGGAAGCCCCGGTGCCTTCACGGTCGGTCCGTGGCATCTGACCTACGGAGGTCAGGGTATCTTCTCTTACGGTAACACGCGCCGGGCTTACGGAATCCTGGGCGCCTTCGCATTCTTCGCGGATGGTGGTCGCCACCAGACCCACGGGGTTATCGGTGGGTTCTTGTGGGGCGTGCCTCCTCATCGGTGAGGTGGGGCACGCGAGGCAGAGCGCCGCCTCCATCTCGATGCGAGATGTCGAGCTCCGCGACCCGGTGGTCCGTACCACCGGGCGCCCTTGGAGTGTGGGCGTACGCGGTAGCGAAGCGTCCGGTCGAACTTGATGACGATGGCGTGGGAGGTCGGCCTCCCACGGGCTTGTAGCCTCGCGTAATGAGGACAGGGTCGGCTTGCTCCTCATGTTCTCCTATGTGGAGGGATGCCGCAGGCGAACTTGTCGCATGCGACCTCGGGGTTCGACTCCCCCTCGCTTCCGGTTTCGGATCCGGCAGCGGCAAACCGCGCCGAGCGCGGCACGTTGTGCCTCCCGCCGTCGCGATACGGCGGATCGTTGGAAGGTCGGTCTTCTGTTGTCCGGGCAATCATTCGACCGTCTCAGCCACTGCGGCCCGGGTCGCAGGGACTAGTCCGCTTAAGAATTCGTGTAGCGTACGGACGTCTACCGGACCGGTGTGCGCGGTGAGATCCATCGGCTGATAGCCGCCGCAGCCGGGATCGAAAGAGAGAATCGGTTCTCTTGATCCGCGGGCGGTATCTCCGCGTCTTTTGCCGTCCACGTACGGTACGCGTGTCATCTACCGCATGTCTCGGGCGACATGCGGTAGGGCTTGGGTTTCGGACGCGAAATTCTCGTCCGTCCTGGGGCTACGCTGCCCAGTGACCCGACTGGTGTCGGCACCAGTCGGGCTCCCTTCTTGCGCATCAGGCGCGTTCGGAGGTACAGTGGCACTGGGCTCTCTCAGGGGGGCTCCGGGCGACCTTTCGGCCGATGCCTGTTCCATCTTACCAATGCGCCTGACGGGGTGACGGGTAGTGTACGTACGTCTACCGGGCCGGGGTGCGCGGTGTAATCTACCGGCGGGTAGGCGCCCCGGCGAGGATCGACGGAGAACATGGGTTCTCCGGATCGGCGAGCGGCTCCTCCACGGTCCTGGTCGTGCCCGTACGGTACCTGTCGCAAACGCCGCATGCTTCCGGGGGCATGCCGCAGAGCTTGAGTCTCGGACGCGAAGTTTGCGTCCGCCGTTGGTTTGATATCCTCCGCGCTCCGACTGGTGACGGCACCAGTCGGAGGCCACTCCTGCGCATCGGACGCGTCCGGAGAAACAGTGGCACTGGGTACTCTCGGGGGGGGGGCTCCGGGCGACCTTACGGCCGAGTCCTGTTCTATCTTACGAACGCTCCTGACGCGTCGAGTTAAAATCTGCAGCCGTATGCGCGAACGCTCCCATCTGTTCGGCAGATGGGGAAGGCTGCGTGTCCCGTCGTACCCCGGAGTTCGTACTCGCGGGTCGACCTACAACGTCCGCCGTAGGGGCCTCGATGCGCGCGTGTTCGACGAACACTAGACGGAGTGCAACTGGTCGGCGAGCGCGCGCAGGCTCTCCCAAGACTGCGTCACGCGCTCAAACTTTCCTTCGTGGAGGGAGCGCGACTCGTCAGGACAGCGGGCGTAGACCTGGTCGGTCACGTCGACACGAAGGGATGTCCGGGCATCCTCGATATACTCCGCGATGCGTTCGTACAGCGCGCAAGCGCGTTCTTCTGAGCAGTCCGGCGACGGTTCGCGATCCCGAGGACCTGCGGCGCCGTCGTCGGATCGGATGCGTAGCGCGGACGCCTGCATATCGGTCGGTGCGGAGTGGACCGAGGGTTCGGACCCTTCGCTCATCTCGACGCATACGGACGCGGAGGAAATCGGCCGTCATCTCGGAACGATCGTAGAGTCTTCTAGGTCGGGAGACCACTGTAGTATAAACACCCCCAACGAAGAGGGGTGTATACTCAGTTCTTGCGGAGACCCTCGAGAGGGAGAAGACAAGGGAAGACGGACGCCCGCTTATTCTAACCGCGTTTCTTCGCCTTCGCGCGCGTTAGACGACACCGAGTGCGGGTAGAGGACGCGCGACGCACGCCCACGAGCCGGATCCACCTCCGCCCGTCGGTACTGGATCTTTACCCAGTACCGCACCGGGGCGTCGAGGCGTCGATCCGCTCGCGTGTGCGCGCGTCCTCCCCCGATCCCGCTCTACGACGCTACCCGGGCCCGTGCTCCGGTTCCGTATCGGGTGTCCGTCTTCCCTTGTCTTCTCCCTCTCGAGGGTCTCCGCAAGAACTGAGTATACACCCCTCTCTTTTAGGGGTGTTTATACTACAGGAATAATCTCCAATGTCCACATCTCTGCAGCAACATTCGACGGCCTTACTTCATCGACGGTGAGGCCAGGTTCTAATTCGAAAGACTTGAGATAGGACAGGACACCGTGAATATGTTCTTCCAAGCTCTCGAAAAGACGAACTGTCGATGCTACCTGATTCCGATGGGAGCCAAGGTGAATCATCTCGGTGCGTTCATGTCCTTCCTATCACGGCAAAGAATAAGCACCATACGGAGCGGTTCATGTAGCCATTTCAGCCCAGGTTCCACACCTCGAGTATGCAATATATTCTTCATACTCTGTCGACGATGAAGACCATTGACAACAACCGCACGTATATCACCCTTTAAATACCTTGAGACGACCTCACTACCGTGCTCATCATCGCCCAACCGAGTTTCCATGACGAGGCCCCCGAGGTCCACATCACCCACATTTGGGTTCTCAACACGACGAATAGTTATCGTCATCAGCCCGCTTCCGTAGTTGTAGCCGTAGGCTATGAAGCCCTCCTCAAGCCGTTTGACATACTTGGTTGCAGTATTCCGAAGTGTACAAGGTGGCTGGAGAACTTGGGACAGCATAACGCTCACTTCCACTCTCACGTAGGCAGACATGTCGTAGCAGCGGATATTGACATATTTTTCCATGCTCGGCGAGCTCGATCGGGGGCACCTAGATCCTCATCTTCTGGTGCGGCAGGAACTATTTTGTCAACTTCAATCACTGGCGCAGACATAGCAGGGGTAACCTCAATCACTTGGTCATCTTCTGGCGCACCCGGACATGGCCGCAGCACAGGCGTCGAAGCGGTATCAAATTGCATTTTTCCTGCTTCTTCGGGTTTCGTTCTTTGGTCAGCTGGCCTCGGTGCGGGCCGTAATTCACCGAACTCTTCAGACCGGAAGGATTGTTCTCTTCTTTGGCCTGAGCTTCTATTGGAATCATCATCCTCGTATCCCAGGCGTGGAGGCCGGCAGTGTGCAAATCACATAATTTTTTCAGGTGGTCCCTCGCCTCCTTCGAATTTGTAGGGATAGGGATGATTACTTGCATCCGTCGTGAGCGATGCACCCGTTACGACCACGAAGTCTTGTTTCGCGGTTTGGGGAAGTTCATGCAAGTGTAGTCTGCGTTGCACAATTTCACTCTCGTCCCCAGCTGTGGACAGTTTCGCGGTACCCACTTCCATAACTGCATCTCTCACAACTGCGAACAGCTTGACATGGACGCCCTTCTTGATGCCACACCCTTCTAAACCATTGCCATAGTCACGTCCGAGGACTTTGCGGACAATGGCATCGTTAAGGGCACTCGCTGTTGCTCCACTGCTTCCGGTACGGGCACCGCTACGCCCACGGTGTCCAGATCTTCGACCACGCCGAGTTGTTTTTGGCATGGTTTTCACAAGGATGTACTTAACGCAGAAGACTGGCTTTTCTTGCAAGGGATATGTAGATAAGCAGGGAAGACAAATGTGATAGAGACGCAAAGAGATGGATGAATGGGGGTCCCGAATGAAAGGTGTCCGTCGCGCCACGCCGTTATGAAGAGATGAGGTGCGACTGGTTAGGGGCCTGGATTTTTTACCCGATTTTACGGATTTTACGGATTTTTCCCACCTGGGATGGTGGTACTTTGCAGAATTCGTCCCACTTTGAAAAGTGTTCGGGCAAACAGTCGGGATTTGCTGGTCATGGTTCGCGAACCATGACCAGCAAAGTATAAACGTCTGTAATTTTAACAAAATAACAGTCTAGATTTGCTAGTCATGATTAGCGAACCATGACCAGCAAGTCCCGACTGTTCGCCCGAACACTTTTCCGAAGCATACCTTTTTCTTCAACACGAAAGTGTTGCGTGCAATTGTACCCCGTACACCTTTTCCTCACCGAAATTAAACTGCCACACGGTCAAGGCTCCACTCGTTGTCCATGCAGAAGTTGCTCCACGCATGATGTCCTATCTGCGCCTCCCCTCGTCATCGCCAATATGTTCTAGAGTAATCTGCAGCGCGCGTCTTCGGTCACTTAAACCGCGCCCGACGAGCTCCATGCAAAGAGAAAAGGCAGCACTTCAGTAAAACTACCCACACCGTATTCACCCGACTTGCTCAACTCCTCACCCTGCGAGTGCATCCGCTCATCCCGGCGCCTTGCTCTATGTCATACTTCGCCTGTGCCTCTGCCACCGCCGGCGCCTAGAACGAGGTCTTCAGACAAAGCCTGCGAATCCCAGTTGCGCGTCAGAAAGGAGGTCCCGGATGATCGGTATTCCTCACGACACGCCGAGATAAGGTACGACTTCCCTTCAGATACTTTTCGTACCTAGACACCTCGCTTTTTTAACCGATTTTACGGATTTGACGGATTTTTACCACATGGGATGGTACTTTGCAGGCTTCCTCCCACTTTGAAAAAGTTATCGAGCGAACAGTCGGGATTTGCCGGTCATGGTTCGCGAATCATGACCAGCAAAATATAAACGCCTATAATATTAACAAAGAAGTAACAGTCCATAATTTGCTGGTCATGGTTCGCGAACCATGACCGGCTAAGTATAAACGTCTGTAATTTTAACAAAAAATAACAGTCCAGATTTGCTAGCCATGGTTCGCGAACCATGACTCGCAAATGCCGACTGTTCGCCCGAACGCTTTTCCGAAGCATACCCTTTTTTTTCACTACGCCGTCTCTAACAGCCCATCCAGTCCTTACTTTTTCAGATTTCACTTCGGAAAATAATCACCATTGAATTATGACTTCCGCTCCTGCCCGCTTCGCCCAGTTGTGTCTTACTCACTTGTTTCACATTCTGAGAAAGGAGAAATTCAGAACAAATTTCAATCTTCGCCAATCCAAGACGTCTGATGTACTGCGCTGGATACACAAGCCAGATGATTACAGCGCGGTCAAAGCACTAAAGGCGTTACTGCTGAACAAAAAAAAGGCAGCGAAGAGATCCCCGAAATTTTCGATCTTTATTCAGCGACGGACCACCTATTTTCAGAGAGCCCGGCACAGAACAGGCGAAGCAAATCTTCAAATCTGCAGTTTTCTTTGTCATGTACGGGGAGAAAGACTCTCGGATCTTCGAACTTTTCGAGATGCTCTTCGCAACGGGTAAGATCAGCCCCTCGTTAGTGGTTGGAAGCGAGTATATTCCAGCCAAGGGCAACAGATATGCTGTGCCAAGTTCGTCTAAGTCTTACTTCGGTACCAAGCCTTCTGATACATTCGAGGTTATTATGTACATTCACGCCTTGAAAGTTGCTGTGGACTACTTTCAGAGAGAACGGAAATGCCGGAACAAGATTTCGAGTCCGTTTCGGATAAACTATACCCGCGGAAATCGTCTGGGCTTCGCCGTTCAACTCATTGTAAAGGCGTGGACATCCTTGGCGAGGAAGATAGGCCTCGAGAGCTGCGATTCAATGATTTTCCCGTACGTCCTCCTCAAGGAATCAAGTGAAACCTTTACGGTTCTCGCTGAGAGCGACAGCGGCTTTGCGCCTACGTCACAGAGCGATACATTCCGGGGACACCGAAACGCCGCGATGGATTCGAAGCATGCGGATCCTACTACTTGGAAGAGGACCAAGGAGCAAGATTACGCGCTTAGGGAACTCACTGCTATGCTATTTCACCACTTGAAAGAGATTTCTACGCATGAGTACCTATACGAATGTGCGGAAGACACGGACTGGGAATTTGTCAAGAAGTACAAGTGCGAGAAGAAAGACACCGTTGCTCCCGGTTTCGATTCCTTATCTGCACCTACAAACTGTAGTGCAATGCGCCTGTCGGGCAGAGACCGCGGTCCCATGGTCCAGCAAAAACAACAACAACAGCAAAAACAAGATCTGCCGATGGCACAGCGCTACGGAGTGTCCGACTCTCCCTTCTCCGTGTAAACGAGCTTGCGACTCGTAGTAGCTCGGATCCCTGATAAGGGGGGCACAGAGAAACAGCCCGGCCCGGGATCGGTGTGGTAGAGACTTGCGAAGAGATCTGCTCGACGAGTGTGGGATGGGGCGCGTACGTAGGTACCCCGGTTCCACTGGGTTGTAAGGCCAATGCTCGTTGAGCTTCTTCGACACCTTGTAACGCGACCAGGCCTTCGACAGGGGCGTCGCAACGCAGCCCGACGGGATGAAATGAAAGTAGCAGCGCTACGTCAACCATGCCGCCCGATGGCTCGAAACACCTACACCGGTTCGGTCGCAACCGACACTGATGGTACCAACACTGGCTCGTACTACGACGGAGCCCTTCGAGGGAGACGTCGTTACAACAGTCTCCGTCGGAAAATGGGTCACAGTAGCAGCGCTACGTCAACTGTGCCGCCCGATGGCTCGAAACACCTACACCGGTTCGGTCGCAACCGAGGCCGATGGCACTAACACAAGATAAGGGAAAAATAGGTAGAATTAGAGATAGAAAAGGATACAGAAATAAAAGATATAGAAAAGGGAACCCCCAGCGATAAAGGATGCCGTAGGCTTAGGTAAAAGGGAGCGTCTTGGTAGAGACGGACTTCGACCAAGGCGACATTCAACTCCGGCAACTCGGGTTACCTTTACTGACTTGGTCGTCAGAGGGCTAAGGTATATATCGCCCCGCCGGAGCCTCTACAGTAGCTCGCGGCGCTAGATTCTAGATCTAATTTAGTGTCAGCAAAATTAATGCCAACTAATTAACTAAATAAAATAATTAAAAATTAAAACCGTGCAATTATTCACACGTGTGTCCCCCCCAACCCGGACTACTTTTCATATCCAAATCCAAATAATTTCCTTCCTTTTCACCCCCCTGTAGAGCCCATTATTGCACTACATATCTCCCTCCTGAGCGCCCTTGTACAGCACAAAGCCATCGTATAATCTCCTGCCGTTTCTTATCGTGTTTCCCAGTCATCAATCACTCTGCGCGGCGTTCTTGCAAGGGTAAGACGAAAATACCATGCTTCCTTCTCCGTCGGAACACTCGGACGATAGTGCCACCCGTAAGCGTCCCGGTGTGGGGTTTCCTCGCAAGCCCGAAGTGCCCCGGGGTCTTCCTTCCATACCCCGTCTACTTCCTGTTACCAACCCTACCGAACCGGCCTTCCATCCGGGCTACCATTCTTCTTGGGTAGCCCGTCGATACCCCTCGCTCGAGGAGCTACAAGACAAATCCATGCGTGAACATCCTTCCCTATTTGCCTCTTCCCAGTGGTTCTCCCCTGTGGGCGTCCGCGATGTTGCTGCCATCGAACCTAGTTTTGCAGACGGCGCTGGCATGTTGCCCGGTCAACTACCCCTACAAGCCATTTGCACTTTTGACTGGCGCGCCCGCATTGCCATTCCTACCTCCATCCTTCGTCACTCCTCTCCACGCGGCCGTCGCACTTTGTCCCTGCGATTCATGGACACTGTACTCGCCTGGCTTGACCTCCATTTGACCGACACCCTTATTCCTCCTTCCTTCGGCTGCGACACGTGGAGATTCCGTACGGAGGGGGAGCGCCGTTATCTTGACAGTCTCCTCAGTTGGACCCATGGTGACCCCGTACTGGAAGCGAACCGCTTATGGTATAACCAATTGACAGTGACGAATGACGCAATGTCGTGGACGCGTGCGATTCTCCCTGTTAATTTCCGGCGCATGAAACGCGGGAACCTCTTCTTCTTCCAACACACCGTTCGGTACGAGCGCAAAATGAGGTCAGACACAGGATACTTCCTGGCATACCAAATGATCGAGGCGGGGGAGATCGCGCGGTCACACTACGTCAACCGATACCAGCAGCTTCCCTCATGGTGGGGTCAGTTTGAAGTCTGCCAAGGATTTTGGTCAGAATTGGGCCCCATCCTTACATACTTCGGCAGCCACCTGAACGACCCCCGACACGGGTTGTGGGTTGTCTTCATGACTGAGTGGTGCGTGAAGGTCGCTGGCACCTTGCTTTGGGAGACATATGATTGTTGGCGTGTGTGGTACCTTCCCCCGAAGCTCGTTGAGCTCATGTGCCTTCTGGATTACACTGTCCCCCTGGGTGGCGCCGACACCGACCTCGAGTTGCACTCGCTGCTCGACAAAATTAGGCAGATGGACTGGGACAGCGTTCCCCCTCACAACTCTTCCCGCTCCTTCGCAAAGCGACGTCCCTCCTTTTCTCCCGGACGTAGTCACAGCGCAGCGGGCGACTTCGTCTGGTTTAAACCCTGGACGTCGACGTTGTGCTCATCCTCAGAAGCTCGACTAAGTCGACAGTTCGGGAATCAGATCCCCATCCCCGACGCGGTTCCGGAGCGAGGCGTGGACTCTCGTGCAGAGAGCGTGTGCTCTCGACCGTCCGGCCCGTCGTCTCCTCGTTCCGCGGTCCAACCTTCCACGCCAGACGTACAGTCCCCAACGCCTTGTCTCCCCGAGCCGTCTTTGCCTGCAATTCCACCTCAGCCGGGCCGTTCACTGCCACGCCCCCCTCCGGTGGGTCCATCCACACGCGAAAGTCCTCCTCGCGTCGTGTTTCCCTCAACAAACTCAACCGAAACCCTATCAGTCCGTCTGACGTGGGTCCGACCTCACGTCAGACTTCCCCTGTACGTGAGGAGCCCATCGTCACTCCTGCCTTAGCTCCCCCGTCACCCTCAATTCCTAAAGAAAACAACGCCGCGGCTGACGTCAATCATCGCCTTCTTATGCGCGCACGGCGTGGAGGTAGAGGCCCTTCAAGGTGCAACTCTGGAGGACCTACGAGTCCTAGCCCGGCTGATTATTTCTCTGCCGAAGGAAGGATCCTCCGGTGTTCCGCTCCCTTGATCTGCCATCTGCGGCAGACCCCTCATGTCCATCTTCACCTCCGTTCCCCTTCAGGTTTAGTAAAAGGTGAATCCTCTGCGTATCTGTCGTCCCTTTGCATTCCCCCTCTTCATAAGCATCCCTTTTCCAATCGTCGAGCAGGCCGCGTACAAAATGGCCCTCGGTTACCTCTTTTACGGTCGAGCTCCTGTTTCTATTCCCGTCTTTCCTTCTCTTCAGTGCCTCCTCTTTCTTTTACCTTCCGGAGCCAGGTGTAGGGTCATGGCATTATTTTCACTCCTTGGATTTCTTGCCCTCACCTGCCTCCTTCTCCCACTGTCTCTCTCCTCTTTCTCTGTGACGTCATCGCCACACTGTCCTTGGGGAGCCCATGTGAGAAGCAATTCATTGCCGACGTATTGCGGCTGCGTCCTCGAGGCATAAGCCTTGCCAGGTTTAAGTAGCATGCACGAAGTTTACACGTGGACAAGTGCCCTGATTGATCCTGAGCCCGTGGTCCAAATCTGGACGACATGTGCCTCCTTTTGTTACGGTTCTGGCGTGAGCTCTACACTTAGGAAAATTCCTTGCCTCTTTTTCCTTCTGATTCGAGCTGTGCGGAGAGGGGTCTCTTCGTTCTCACTCTTGAGCGTACTGTACTTCGCCCCTGGCGACTCTTATCGCCGATGGCGAAAGGCAGAGTGCGGCGAACGCACTCCTTTGCTTCTCCAGTTTTCGATCCGTAGTCACGCAACAACAAAGAAAATCAACAGGTCTTCTAACACGATCGAAACTTGATCCCCTTCGTCGTTCTCAGCCCGGGCGTCTCCCGCTTGCACGAATTCTAGCAAGTCGTGTAGCGTGATACTATCTATCCTCTTCCAGCTCGGCACTCCTTCCTTCTCTTCTGCCAACTTCCTTCTCTTTTCCCGATTTGCATCCCCGAATTCCCCCTCTTTATCTCGCAGCCATGTCTCTGGCTGCGACGTAACCCTCCGTCAGAGACGAATCGTCTTCCCAAAGCAACACGGCTCTGGTCTCTTCCCCTGACTCCGTTTTGCTAGCGGTGTAGGCGTGCATACCGTACTCTTCGGCAACGAACTATAGCAATCTTCCATCCTTTGTTCTTCCCCTCTCCTGGAAGCGTGTTCTAAAATATTCGGAGCTGTAGAACTTAGTCCAACAGTACTGACGAGTGGCAGTAGCGCAAGGTTTTCCTTTCCAAACGACTCCCCCGTCTCCCTCAACCTGGAATTTAACTTTTGCCGTAATTGACGAACTCCAGATCACACAATACGGCATAGGACGCCGGCTCCTTCGAGGGTCATAAAAACATATGGGGTGTCACCATGGTTATTTGAATCGTCGATGGCGACCCTCCCCTTTTTGTTAACTTGGAGGTGTGTGTGTGTGTTGTTGACAAGCACAGACTGAGTCCTTTTCCGTTGGTTCATAGACCCTTACTCTTACAGTATCGGAGCTTGTTTCAACTCGCCGTCATCGTCCATGATAGGGTCCGTTGGGAGTTGCCTGTTCTACTCCTCAATGATGGCCAGTAGAAACGTAGTGAGATCACGATAGTTTCCCTATCCGGTTTAGTCGTCGGGTTCTTCAAACCCCCAAAACCTTGCAGTTGATGCCAATACCCTCTGATCCATGACTACGGCCGTCAGGAGTCGCATCTCCCTTGCGCGGTGTCAGGACCATGTCAAAACAAATAGCTAAATAAATGGTCTTTCTCACAGCGATTTCCAAATTCTCCAAGCGTCCTCCCTCCAATGTAGATTGTCGTCCAACTCCCTCATGGTATATACAAAATATAGAAGCGTTGAGGGATTAAAGGTAAGCAGTGGGGATGGGTATCCTATCCTTTCGAGTGGACCTCGGACCTTCCGGTCCGATTTCCAGGGCTTGAATCGTGCGTTGCATGTCCATTCGCAGAATGGTAAAAGAACCTCCTCGTCAGCCCGTCCCGCGACTGAGGCATTCTCTGATCATGCTGGCGCTTTTTACGTCGTCGACATCCTTGCTCCCCTTCTTCTCGGTTAACCTCCTCCTCGTCCTTCGCTAATCCTTGCAGACTGGCAGAACGGCGCACGTCGCGCCGCATTATGTCGTCGAAGTCACAAACCCAAAACAAATAGAAGCAAAACAAAAAAAAAAAAAACCTTGAACCAAAAACAGACTGGATAACCGCGGTTCGTCTCGGTGATGACGACACGTTCTGCCCGCGCATCCAAGGAAGACGCCTCCTCTCCTCACGCCTACATGATTGGCGCGACTTGCCCTCTCCCTTCGGGGAAGCACGGTCCTACAACCCGCGTACTCTGTAAAAGGAAAGGGCGGAACGGGGATTTGTACTTGCGTGGACTTGCGCTTGTCATCAGCGCGTTTCCTCGTCCTGCGTGCTCGATCGGCGACAACTGTTCCTTAATTTTCGATAATAATTCATACGCGTTCAGCCACCCGCCTGGCCTCTGATCACTTGTCCGTTCTCCCTAATTTGAAATGCATCATAATTTTCTTCATTCGATTGCACCTTGCGAAAGCCGATCAGCGACTTGGACGTCACTTCACGTGAGGGATACACGCGCTTGTACTCAAGTGAGTGTAATGCCTCCATCGGAGTCTACATTAAAGCTTCCATTCCTTGAGCAAGTGCTGTTTAGGGGGAGGGAGGGGTCTCGGGGAAGGTTATGTAGCTCCCTTCACTCCTTTCAATCTCCCTTCCTCAATATCGGGTGTGGGTCTGCCTCGGGATTGGTGAAGCCTACTGGGCTCCTTGTTTCTTCCCGATGTACTTCTCGGTATTCTTCTGGACATTTCAACCTCTCATCCCAACCGCTGTGACCAACACACCCATTTTTGCCGTTAGCGACATTTTCTAGACGACTCTGTGCGTGATTCATGAGACCCTTCATCCAGTGTAGACGTCCCGCCTTCCTCTGCACCTCGTACTCGACCTTCAGACGCGCATTTCTCCTCGTCCCATACTTGGTGTGGCCGAATAGAGCTTAATTTCCCTTTCAAATCGAAGAATTAGCCTGACATGCCCGCGCGACGCAAAACACGTCTATTCGACAGACTCATCCTAGCACTTATCAGCTGCTGCAGTCGCTTGAGTCTGAGTTTACCCATGACGCGAAAACACACGCCGTGCAGTAAGGCTCTCCTACGTCCATTAGTCCCTCCTCGGCTTCGCCCTGAGTTGCCAGAGACCCGCAACGCGGCCGTCATCCGTAATCTTGTCGAGGTCGGACCGGATCTCGAAGATCATCGTCCTTTCAATTGCCTGCCGGCCGTCCTCATAGACTTGCCGACCGACCTCCGCAGTGCCAGATCGTGTCTTTAACATCTCAAAACCTAAAATAGAACAAACAAACACAAACACAAGAAAAGTAAAGAAAACAAAGAAAAGAAAGGAAGAGGGGTTATAGTAGCCAATTTGTAAGTATCTCGCTCGGGTGTATGGTAATTATGCGTGCGTCTGTGTCCGTCGAGTAGGGTCAGGTAGCGCCTTCGCCCTGTGGCGGCTCTGGACAGGGATACCGTCGGCTGTGGGCGACAGCGACTACAAAAAAAAACTCTCTTTTGGGATTAAATTACACCTCGTGAGGACGGACCACGGATCCCAATTTTCCTTTCACGTGCGTCCGTCAATGACGTGGGCATGTGTTCTCCAGTGGGCTTTTAGGCCTCCTCTGTGGATACAGTGTCACTTCTGTTTCGTAGCGTGGCGGCGCACACCGGTCCGGTTATCTGCAAGATTTGGAGGGAAGGGCTCTTTACTCTCTTCGTGTCTCTTCTACTCGTCAATTTCTACCATCACGCCTCTTGTGATTACCATCGCCTTCTATCTTGGCGGTACGGTCTCGGTACCAGTCAGCTCTGGAGTCTCCTGACGGGGGTTACCCCGCTTGCGCACACGCGACTTGCGACGGCAAGTGTAACTTCTTCCTTCGGAAATATCGCACCATGGCGCTGCGCGGCAATTGTGCGACCGGTTCCCACGTCGCGTCCTTCGTCTCATATCCATACCATTTCACCTTGAGGATTAATTCCTCGTCTTGATACCCGTGATCGATGATCTTTTCTATCACGTACTCGGCGTTCTCATTGTCTTCCTCGCGTCTGGGGCTAAATTCTTCCCCCTCCTGAAGACTCTCCGACTCCTCCAACTCTTCTGAATTACTTGTCCTCCGTAGGTCTTGCGGTATCTGCGCTGACGGGTTACGACTGACAACATCTTCCTCGTCCTCTAACATCTGCGCTCGCGTGAGAAGACCTTCCTCACTCTCCATCGCGTCGCGTTCTTGATTCCCCTCGCGTCCGCTGACGAACTGTAGAGCCTGTCGTAGGCCTGATATCGGCATGTAGTCCATGGGACTAGGGGCTAATTCGACTCTATCTCGCGACACGCGCTCTTCTTGGTCGCCTATGGCAACGACAACAGTGTTCTTATCTGATTTCTTGACTGCATACGGTCCCCTGGCAACTTGTGCCAGCTTATGTCTAGGTTCTGTTGCGGCCCCCCGTTCCTTCCGGAGAAAAACGTAGGATCCTGAAGGGACGTCATACTTCGGTCTGCGAAGCTTTGCGTCAAAGTTTCGCTTGTAGGGCGCTTGTTATTTTCGCAGGCTCTTATCAGCGCCTTTCATCAGGCTTTCCAACCACGACTGCCATTTCAGGTAATACGCTCGATTCGACCTAAATCCTTCCAAACTTGGCTGCGCTTGTAACGCAATGCTTCTCGGCGCCCGAGCTAACACCAGCTCGAAGGGCGCGATGTTCGTAGTTCGACGAACTTGCGTGTTGTATGCGAACGTAAAAGCGTCGCTAAATAGGTCCCAGTCCTTGGGATGCTCTCCAACATATTTTCGCAACGCGGAAATCAGCGTGCCGTTAAACCTCTCAACTTGGCCGTTGGCTTGCGAGTGGTACGTAGTCGTGAACACATTGCGTATGCCGAGAATTCGGCAGACATTCTGAAAGAACCGGGCCGTGAACTGTGTTCCATTGTCGGACAGCAGCTTGACCGGCGGTCCGTACACGAATACCCAATGGTGAACGAAGGCTTGTGCGATGTGCGCAGCTGATATTTTCTTCAACGGTACGGTTCGTACCAGTTTCGAGTATCGATCGCTGATCACGAGAATATACCGATTTCCTCGCTTAGTTGTAATTAGCTCGCCGAGGATGTCGACGGCGACAAATTCCAGCGGCGATTTGGGCGTGAACAGCTTCATTTCCTTCGTGTTTTTCTTAACTTCACCCTTTCCCGCGCACATGCGGCGCAATTCTTCGCGACTGCGTAGCAGTCTAGGGCCATCGTAGGCCAATAAAAATATCTTCTCAATGTCTTGTAAAGTTTCCTGCCTCCCGGGTGGCCTGCCAATTTTGCGTAGTGGCTCAACCCTAGGACGCGGTCCCTTAACGATTGTGGTATTACCACTTGTATAAACTCCGCCGCGGTATGGCATAGAGTTCCTTCGAGTTCCTCGGTCTCCACGCTGAACGTTCTCATCTTTCCGGCGTCCATTTCTTCCTTGATGCGATTGCAGAAGGGGTCGACGGCTTGCTCGCGAATGAGCTCCTCCGGAGTGACAGCTTGGAATTGATCGAGGCGATCAGGGGCGATCCCCCCCTCAAGAGCGAGGATGTCGTCTACCGCGTCAAAACTTTCCTCGTCCTGAACTGTACCCTCGGCCGTTTCGGCTGTAAAGCATGGGATTTCGTCGTCGATTTCGTCGACGGTCTCTCCTGCGGTCCGCAACCTTGACAAAGCGTCCGCCTGGCTGTTAGCCTTTCTCTTTTTGTACTTGATTTCGAAATCAAATTCCGAGAGGCGTAGCCTCCATCGGATTAACCTCCCGCTGGGGTCGGTTACGTTCATCAACCACCTCAATGAGGCATGGTCGGTATGCACGATGAAGTGCTCGCCATATAGATATGGTCTTAAAGTTTGTACGGCTCAAATTATCGCTAGACATCCTTTTTCTGATACCAAATAGTTTCTTTCGGCTGCGGCTAACGTTCTTGAAAAGAATCCGATGGGTTTGCGTCGCGCATCCGGGTGTGTTTGAAATAATGCAGCGCCGATTTGATAGTCGCTTGCATCGGTATCTACCGAGTAGGGTAGGTCCTTCTTCGGTAGCGCCAACACCGGCGGTGCCAGGATGGGGTCCTTGAGCTTCTGAAAAGCTTTCTTGCACGGTTCGTCGAATCCTTCCAACTGGACCGGTTGTTCTTTCTTCAACAGTTGGTTGAGCAGATGCGCGATTTTCGCATAATGCGGAACGAATCTGCGGTAGACATTACAAAGTCCCAAGAAGCTCCTGAGCTGGGTCTGCGTTTGAGGGTACCTCACTTGTTCCAATGCGACGGTTCGCGCAGCGTCCACTTCCAATGTACCTGGCCGAACTACATGGCCCAGGTATTTGATCTTTTCGACGAAAAGTTCACACTTGCGAAGCTTGAGCTTCACACCTGCCTTCTCCAATACAGACAGTATTTCATCCACTTGCACGATGTGCTCCTCCCTTGACTTGCTAAAAATTATTATGTCGTCCAGATACACCAAACAGCACTTCCAACGGAACGGAGAGAGCAGAATATCCATTGCTCTCTGAAACGTCGCTGGCGCGTTAGTTAGCCCGAAGGGCATTCTTGAGAAGCGATACAGTCCTGAGTGACACGAAAATGCGGTCTTGTCGCGGTCGCGCTCAGGAATAGGCATCTGCCAATATCTCGAGATCGCATCCAACGCAGAGAAAACCTTGGTGTCACCAAGCGAGTCCAGGCACTCATCCATGCGCGGTAAGAGGTACGTGTCCTTCACCGTCACTGCGTTCAGCCTGCGGTAGTCTACGCAAAAACGCATTGACCCATCGGGCTTGAGCACCAGCAACACGGGCGACGCCCATTCTGACTGCGCTGGTTCTATCACTCCTGCCTCCAACATCTTCTGCACCTCTGCATCTTCTACTTCGCGGGCTTTAGGCCCGGACCGATACGGGGCTTGTGCGATGGGACGAGTCTCGGGGATCAACTCGATCCGATGGACGGTGGTGTTAATTTCGCCAAGCGTCCCATCCCACATCCTTGAATACTTCTTCAACATCCGACGGAACTGCTCGCACAGCCGGTCCGGCACGTGGCTCAGGTCGAGGTCCTCCACTTCCGGCGGTGGCGGCTCAATCCTGCGTTGCGGCTTCGTGGATGCCGACGCGGAGAGCCCTGCGGACCGTTCTTCTGGCTGGTCCTCGCGGCCTTGATCCGATGGTTCGCATCTTGTCTCGCCCTTAGGCGCCTTGGGGGAATTAGGAAAATTTTTCTTCTTCCTTTCTTGAATTCCGAGAACTTCACCAATGGTGGTTTTGCTCTCGAGCGCGGCTCTCGAATGCGGCAATAATTCTGCCACCACCTGGCCATTTTGCACCCTGACAGGGTACGTCCTAAAATTCGCAACGAGTAAACGAAATGGCCTGTCAGGCTCAACCTGAACGACACCATTCGTGCACTTCAACCCGTGCCTTTCGTACAACGACGAGTACGGCTGAACCAAAACCAAGCCCGCCCTCTTGGAGGTGCATTCCACGACGAGTTGCGTCTCTGGCTTGATAGTCGTGGCTCTTACCACTTTCACCTTAGGGGAAATTCGCTCCCCCTTTCCATCGTTCTCGTCCTCCCCCGGGACGAGATTCTTCTTCCCTTTTCTCGTCGAGAACCGCCTAACGATCGGAACCTCCGAGAATACCGCCAACTCAATCGTTTTCTTCCTTGGATAAATTGCCTCCACAAACCGGTCACAGTAGTCCACGCCTAGAATAAGCGGTACCGCGAGCTTTTCGCACACAATAAAATCGGCGGCAGCCACAAATCGTCCAAGTCTCACGGGCATCTTGATGGTTCTGAGAGTCTGGGGTGGCCTGTTATTCGCGTCGGCAATGTCTTGGGTCGGTCCGTAGGACACTAGAGATTCCATTCCAGCCGGGAGTTCCGATCTTCGCACAAGGTTTGGTCCCGCGCCGGTGTCTAATACAGACAACACCCGGCTCATCAATCCAACTGTTGGTCCAATGTCCGCGTAAACTTTATAGCTTTTTCACGCAAGAACCAAAATCTTCTCGGGACACTCCCTGCGCTTAACCCTATACCAAGGTCTTCGAACTTCTTCCAACGGGTGATCTCTGGCTCGGCTCAAAATTTTCTTGACTTGAGCTGGCCCCTTGGGCTTATCCATCCACCCATCTGTAGCATAAACCCCCGGTCGCGTTGGGGGTTTAGCTGTGGTTCTTCGAAGACCTATGTACGCGAGAGAGGACAAACACACACACACCAGAAAAGAACGCGGGCGGTGGTAGCGTGGTAGAGCGGTGGGGAGCGGACGCGAACACAGTACGCGGTAGAGTGGTTCGACGCGCTCGACGCCCCGGGGCGGCGCTAGTTAGCGTTCTAGCACCGACGGGCGGAGGCAGATCCAGCTCGCGCGCGTACGTTCGCGACCGCTACCCGCGTTAGTTTCTAGTTAACGCGCTCGCGTTAAGAGAACGCGTTTAGAATAAGCGCACGGGGTTAGACCTGCGGTCGAGGATCTGGTACCAAGCCCGTGCCTGTCTTTTTCTTCCCACCGCCGCCGGTCGCCCTGTCGTTTAATATACAAGTAAATAATCTACCATACATACTACAATATCTATCTAGTGGCTTACACGGTAAGCTCGCGTTCCTTACTCCGGATTGCCCCGCTGTACACGTGCACAGCGGGCATCAAGCGCGTACTTACAGCCGCGCGCGCACGCGCTGTAAAACGTGTCATGGGTGTACAGTAGCCGCCCCCAGCAGTAAATAATCACCTTCGCGATTATGCTACATAGCCTCCCTTAGGCGTGAACGTCCGCGTTCACTCTTTTGGTAGGGAGCGAGGGGGGTTGTACTCGAGGACGACGAGTCCAGTACCCATGCTTCGGTATCCACACGTCCATTTCGACCCTCGGCCCGGGGTGTATGCGCCGCGTCTAGCACTGCCTGTGTCTATCCGGTGCGCGCTTCTGTTCCCTCATTCACCGTCGCGGTCCATCGACATGGCCTCTTCCATCGCCCGTCAAGGCGTGTTGGGCCCCGTACGACCAGAAATATGCGATTTGCGTTGCCGCGGTCCACTCTAATGAGCGAGTAGGTCCAAATTTTCCTTCTGTGTCACCGTCCGGTTTTTCGTGAGGCTTTGAGCGTGTTCTTGCGCATTCCGGGATTCGACCCGTCATCAAGCGTGGATCCCCTCATCCCCCTTCCGCTTCCCTCGAACTCTTTCTGATACCCTCGCATTGCCCATCTGCGAGTGAGCAGCAATTGTGGTTCGGTCTCGTACCTCCCCTCCTGGGTTACGACCTAACGCGTTCGTGGGGGTCAGCGGTGACCTATCCATCCGTGCGTGTGCAGCGACCCCGTGTGTCATGCGTGCGAGCCGGTCTGAGGGTGCATTCATAAGGACGCTTTCAGTATGATACGGCGCAGGGGCAAGCGGAGTGCATACGCTTTGCGCGTTGGCTCGGCGGTGCGCTGTGCGTCCTTCGTGAGAGACGAAATTGGGGTGTAGGATGCATATGCGTGCGCAGCCGACGCGAAAAAGGGAGAAGTAGTCGGGACAGCCGCCTCGAGGACGGTAGCCGGAAACTGCTGGCAAGAGATCGTTCCGCACAGCGGTGCGAACCCCCTTTGTATAGCCATTGCAGTTCACGAGGACTTAGATTCCGTCATATTGAATTTCTGTGGTTGAGGCCGTGGCTTTGGCTATGCTGTTTAGGTGACGCAGTCGACATGAGTGGCTCTTGGGGCATCGAGGGGAGCACATCCGGTTCTTGCTTTCGTTTCCCAGCGAGCATTATAGGCTCTGCAGAAGCCTTGGGCCAAGCATTAGCCCCGGTATTACTCCGTCGATCCGGCTTTCCACGTCTCACACGCAGACGCGCGGTTCCGAGTCGCTCTGAATACCCGCCTGGACTAGGCTTTTCGTCTCCGACTAGAACAGCCCTTCTTCTTGTCTTTACCCGCGTTTTTGTTGTCCGTAACTCGTGTGGAGATGAGCCCCGTCCGGCGTGTCTGCGGCCGTCCTCTCTCGCGTGACCTGGGATCTGGCAGCTTGCTCGCCACGCCATATGCTGAAAATGTGCTGAGGAGGTGAAAATTTGCCCTCCATTTTTTCATTTTTTTCTTTCTTCCACAGCCATGACGGCGGCGGACGAGTCAAGCGATCGAGCGCCAAAAGCTCTGCCCCGCTCCCCGCTAGTCGCGGGCTGTCCTGTCGTGCCGCTGGAGGTTTTTGCTCTTGACGCGCTCTCTTCCCGTCTCACAGCGCTCGGTCCTCCTCTCAGATGCCCAACCACGTCAACGACAGGGGCTCGGGCCCGCGGCCTTCGGGCTCATCTCCTGACCCGCTATCGACCCTGTCGGCCAGCGACGCCGGTCGGGGTACCACAGTGTCACTAAGTGCCTCGGGGAACCCTTTAGGGAAGCACCGTTCCCCGTTCCAGAGGGCCCGCTCACGCGATTCCACGGTTTCGGTCGTACTCGACGTCTGTGCTATACCTGCCTCGCAGGGGCAGAGCGCGTTCACGCCGCGCGTAGGCGGTTTTCCGTTGGCTTCCGCCCCCACGGGGATGCTTTACCAACCCGAAGAGGGGTCATACGGAGCTTGTGGGAGTTGCCGCTGTCCCGGAGCGCCAGTCAGTGAGCGCGTACGCACTGGGACGGAGGACACTACCGCCGCGCCGTCCACCACCCAGTGGTTGGGGATGCCTTGGGAGGTTCCGTGCCGCTCCCCCTCAGCCGACTGCGCTACCCGTGGCGTCGTCATGCGCGGATTGGAGTCGCAGTGGCGGAGTTGCTAGCACGTTCTTGCCTCCGCCCAGATCTCGTGCGCATTCGTAAGATCCATGAGGCGGGCTTCGCGGCGGAGTCGTCAGCGGCTCTCGGGCGCCTTATGGCCGAGGGTGGGGGCACGCCGTACCAGGTGCCGGACGAGACTCCTTGCGATCGCACCTTCGCGTACAGCCCGGCGGAGGCGGAGTACATCGATGGCATGGCCTCCGCCATGTTCTCTGGCCCCCGCGGTGGTCCGCACCACTTCGTGTTGTCTGGAATCTCGTCGCTTTACGTGTGCCCTCGGCGGTACGCGTATTCCAAACGGCGCGTGTCTCCGCAAAAGTCTGCGAGTGCGTTGATGCGCCTCCACGGCATTGCGGTGGCGCATCACGACTGGTCGGCGTACAGGAGGATCGATGATGTCGACGGTCGCCTTTTCCGTTCCGCCTCGTTCGAAGGCGGCTCACCCCCGCTGACTTCCCGGCCTTACCTGACGCGGTCCGTACTTCCTTCCCATCTTTGGGCATCCATCCGCTGCTACCGTTCATCCTGAAGCATTTTGGATACGCATGTCTCGACCGCCGCCATCCCGCTTGGGGCCTCCTCACGTATAACTGCGAACGCGAATGGGCTTGGTCTATGACCAGCGCCATAATGAGCGAGGTCTGCGTCAACCGGCGGTTGTTTATCCAGCCCCCCGCCACGCTTGCATATTTGGAGAGGGTCGCTATGGGACTTCCAAATGTGGCACTCCATCCTCTGGAGTGGCATTCTACGCACTTCCTCTGGACCTTCGGCTCTGCCATTGAGCTTCTGCAACGCGCGCTTCGCGTCGACGAGGAGGCCCGGCGCCTGTGGAATGACTTCACGTTCGGCGAGCGGGCGGCGTTCCTGCAATACGATATTCGGAACGATACGTTCGCGTCCTCCTCCGAATCGGGTCCCACAACTCTCCATCGTACGGGCGCGTTTGGGGGCGTAGGCTCCGAGGCGCGTGAGGCGCGGCGCAAGAGGTACTGCCATTTGGACGCGGTTAGTCGGACCGTCGACGTCATAGGTGGTACGCCTTCCCGAGTTGCCAGGCCGTCGGTGGCTGGCCCTGCGGCGAAGCCGGCTCCTCTCGTGCCCCCATTTCCGCCCCTGGCGCCGCTGGGGTGTGGGCCTATTCGCAGATCCGAGGTGCGCGACTTCCCCGTTGCCCGGCGCCAAGTGGCAGACATACCCAAGCTCTCTCGAGATCTGGGTAATTTATGGGACCGGTTGAAGGCTGGAAGATCCAGCACGAGTAAGCCAGGTACCGTAGATACGTGGGTGCGTAACCGGTGTCTCATACGAAGCCCAGGGCCGCTTCTCTCGCGAAGTGCTGCATCCATGACATTTAATATCCTTGTTACGTATTTTTTATAGATACAGTACATCATGATTTTAGTCCCGTTTTAGCGGACCCCCGTTTTGGTGGGTTGCCCTTGCGGTTGGCCCAGTCAATATGCTGATCACTTTGGATAGAACCGGAACGGATAGAACTTTTCTTATCGTACGCTGCACAGTCCGGGTACCCGTACATCACTGCCAGAACGATAAATCACTCTCAATGTCCATTGCATGGTTCGACGTTTGTCGACAAATCCATCACCCGTCATTGGCAAAGAAAATTTCAACTCTTTTTGAAAGAGCGCAACTGACTACAGCACGGCAGATAAGCTTTTCATAGGTTTGAAGAAGTAGAAAGAGTTAAAAAACTAAAAGTGAGACTAAAATAGAAAACGGACAAAGAGATACTGGTACAGATACTCATACTAATTAGTGTAGGTCTAAACCTCACCTTCAAATTCGAATCCCTTCTTCTGCGGGTTCCAAACTCAATTTCAGTTTCGAGTCCCTTTTTTGGTACTCGAAACTCAAAATGGCGATGCTGTGCATGTGAACAGTGCACTACCTGCCCCGCCCATGAAGCGCCCCTGCGCATGATTCGAGGCCATCCTCATTTTGAGTTTCGAGTCCCTTTTTTCCGGGGTTCAAAACTCATTATGGGTTTCGAGTCCCTTTTTTTGGTACTCGAAACTCAAAATGAGTTTCAAGCCCCTTTTTTGGTACTCGAAACTTAAAATGAGTTTCGAGCACCTTTTTTGGTACTCGAAACTCATAATGAGATTTGCACCCCCCTTTTCAGGTTGCCAAACGCATCATAACCACAGACTACAAGTGAACATTTCAGATCCTGCTGCGCCCCCGGAAAGGTCCTGCACGTGCTGCAAAGACATTATGAACTTGTGTGTTTGGCAGCCAATTGTTCGTGGCGCAAACCTCAATATGAGCATGCCATACCGACAGCGCGATTTGCACATGGTTTTCGCACCGCGAGCAGAACCATATTACTACTATGCGGCATGCTAGAAATAGGATTCCGCATTCATAATGAGCATAGGTTCGAAATCTTTGGAAGCAGTTCCCCAAACGCGTCTCAGCTCAAAGTCCATGCATTCAAAGTCGTACGAAAGGGGATATATGATCTTGCATTCCAAATAAAGTTCAGGCTATTTTTTCGTTTAAGATAGCATTGCTTACTTCCACTTAATAGAAAAGACAGCATAGAGGCCTTTACATGCAAGGGCGGCGGCGTTTCACTTCACTGGGGAAGCGATACTCGGAGAGGGCCTGTCATCCTTCGTTTGGTGCTTGACAGCGGGATAGCCCCACAGCCTTCACAGACTCATACTCCGCCCGGTAGCAACTTGCGGGCTTTAAAACTGAGACTGGAAGTGTAGCGAAAAGGGGGTGATGGAGGTGGGGCGACTTTGAGTTGGCTCCACGCCTCTGAAGCTTTCTTTTTCTGCCGAGGGCTCCCTTTCTTGACGCGTATCGAAGGCCCCAGCGGTCTCACCCGCTGTGGCTATAGCCCCGCCAAGGTCAGATTTCTCACGGGCGATCGACCTCGTGAGGGGTCGACTCTGTCCTCTCGGCCTCGACGGACGCAGATCGCGCTATTTTTCTTGTCTGCACATGTCGGTCAGACACAACTCGGAGGCTAAAAATCACTTGAATTGTCAGATCCCCCATTTGTCTGTCTGGAAAACGAAACACAGAGCGACACATACCACACCCGTTCTTGAAACGTCTAGAAACCAACGCCCAAGAAAAACGACAGAGTGACGATTTCGAAAGAAACCAACGCGCAAGAAAAGAAAAGAGTGACGTCGTTGAGAATGATGATGGGCGCTCGATATCAAAAAACTTCGGGTCCCTTTTTATATTGAACCTAAAAATCAAACTGTTCGCAGCAATACGAGAGGATTGTTCCGGTTTCGCGCGCTTTTATCCGTAAGGAAACGTTAACTGTCAAGCAAAGCGAGTAACAGTAAACCTATACTCGATATCATATCGTCGAATAAACAATCACATGTCACTCAGTTTATAATGACTGTATATATGTCTCGTAAGTCATTAAAGGCCATACAGTAAAGGTTAACCTGGTTGTGGGTAAATGTTTACCCGGGAATGTTAAGGAGTAAACATTTACTTGCCACCTTACTCAGGAATTTTACCTAGTAAACATTTACTCGAAACCTTCAACTCGACACCGGGTAAATGTCAATCTGCTTGCGAGTAAATGTCTACCCGTAAATGGCACCGAGTAAACATTTACTCGCAACCATCAACTCGACACCAGGTAAATGTTAATCTGCTTGCGAGTAAATGTTTACTCAGGAATTTTACGTAGTAAACATTGACTCGCAATCTTCAACTCGACACCGAGTAAATGTTCACTCATGAATTTTACCGAGTAAACATTTACTGTAAGCAGCGTTGTAACGGTAATCTGTCCTTTTCTATAATTTAACGTCTCTTTACTTACAGCATCGGTGTATGCCGTTTGTTTAACTTATTTTGTAACTTATTTTGTAACTTATCATATACCTTACCTCTTCATTTACAACAGAGCTAAGACCCCCTACCCCTCAACAAGATGGAAAAAGATACTCTCGACACTGCAATTTACTTCTGCGTTGCGGAAGGGCGAAGTTAGGTGAGATCTGCACGTCGTTTCCAGCCATTTAAAATGCCCAAAAAGGAGCGTTTTTGACAAACCTCAAATCGTTTTATGTTGATATCTTCGAAACCAAAACGGCTGTTTAAAAAGTCAACTCATCATTGAAACTTCATTAGATTCTTAGTCTCTCTGTGCATTGAAAACCGCCATCCCATTTTTTTGCAAGATGATATTGCGGAGGGCGTATAAGTTAAAGAAATGGTGTCCAAGCTGACTTTTTTAAAGTTTCGATTCAATTTATATATTTTTGCAAAAAAAGCTGGCCTCATATGAGGCCATGACTGACCTCGTATGAGGTCAAATTGCCTGTCGTCACGACACTAGACGTTCTCCCTCTCGTCTACAAGGGAGGGAGGAGAGTACTTGTGCAGATGAGCAGCATGTCGCGGCACGATGTTGGCTGGGATTGTCGCAACTCCGATATGTGGGTACCCGAATTGAGCCGGATGGCAGGTGGAGCGGCCAAAAATTTATTTTTTAGTACTGCAAAACCGGCCAGTAGAGGGGGAAAATGACATGTTTCAGGAAAATCCTTAACGTACCCAAATAATGCCGATGAGAAGGGCACTGTATCAAGTGTCCGTACTCGAGGGGTACCCTTATTGTGGAACAAACACGAAGGAATTTTAAAACATATACTTGCACTGGTCCGTTGGCAACCATATGTCAGCCATTTAAGAGCTGTGACTCCGCTCTATCATACACTGAAAGTTACAACGGCTCAAAATGGACCATTCAACGACCAGAAGCAATTATACAGGTTGCCAGTATATGCCCGCATTGACCGGCAATCCCTAAATGTGAAACACGGCGCCCGCCCGTGCATCAAAAAATGAATAGAATTTCGGGAGACGAGTTTTCTGTTTTGGTTGGAAACATCGTGAAGATTCCCAAAGCCCGCCTATCCTCGAACATGTCGCATTCCTGTCCCCTGCTGACTTGTTCGATCTTCCAAGTCATCCGCCGACGGCAATGATATCCCAGGGAGCCATCCCTTGCCAATTTCCCGACTGCAACGGTCCTCAATCCCGCGATGATGGCTAGTCGGCCGTCACCTGTTCACCGCGAAGGGGCGCCACTTCATTCCAACCGAGAAGGATAGGTCCAATTTCAGGTCTAGGACACACGGGATGGGTACAAAGAGACTGGAGAAGAAACTGTAAATTGGACTCCTGTCTCCTCATCAGTGTCGACGGCCAACGGCCGTCGATTGCGGGGTATCTGAGCAGCGCGCATGAGGACACGGCCATTGGGACAGAAAGATGGCTGAAGGAAACGCAGTGGGAATCAAGTCGCGAAGAGTCGCCGTGGAGGAGAATCGGGACGCTGTCTCGTAAGAAGCAGAGAGATATGGTGTGTACATAGGCAGATTGGGTTATTCATTCGGTGAGACTTGGACAGCTTAGCTCCCTTTCTTTTGTTGCCCTCCCGCCTCCCTCTGTAACACTTGTATAACTAACTGTTGAGAGAGGGGAACATGTTCCGCTTGGCATGCGAATGCGCGAGCAAGGAAGCTTTCCCTTACCACGCCTGGTAACTCTTCATAAGCAATTGCGGCCACCGAGCCAGGCAGAGTCAAGACTTGCAACGACGAAGAAGAAAAAATATTGGAGATTACATCTCCCCGATGTCAATGGGGTGTTACTGATCAATGGAATGTTCACACGCAAGGTGTTGAACAATTTCAGCTCTCGTCAATCCGTTGGATAGTGTTTCGGAAGCAATAGCTGCATTTTTGAGCAACGTTCGCTCTCGCGCGGTGTCACGCCTCTCTTTTATGGAGCGAGGAAGGAACAACGCTCATTATACAGCTCGAAATGGCGTTTGGCGAGTGCATGACTCAACATACGGCAGTCTTCGCTTCGCTGATTTGCCTCCAACCTAAGTGTGGCATTTTCCGACACAGGTTTGTTTTACTTCGGTTCCTTTTTTCGGGCGTTATCCTCCTCTTTCAGACGGATCAATCGCAACGCTTCATTGCTTGTGAACAAAAGGCCTTGCTTCGTATCCATGTAGCCCTTTTTCATAATAATTGGCGCCACAGCAGATGTCTCACGTATCATCTCTCACTTTTACTCAAGCAACAATTCCATCTCTAGATGCGATACGGCCACTGACTCGCAGTTCTCCTTCAGGGGATGATTACCCCGACAAGATTAGAGCTGTCAGAAGGATAAATCCCCGTCTTTGCAGAAGCTTTGCGAATAATGTGCATAGTCAACGCACGAAAATAAGCTGACGTCATAAAGCAAAATACGTCAAATATGTCAAACACGTTGTCCGAATGGACAGAGCAGACGCGCCGTATTGTGGTGTTGAGTTGCGACTTGAACGGCTGAAAAACGCCTACGTCCAGAGGTTGCGTAGACCCGCTGGTGTGAGCTCGTAATGCAAAAGCGATTACTCCACCCTGTTCGAAAGCCGTCAACGCCTGTCAGCTAATGTGGCTTCGATAACCGTCTTATATAAGTAGGACTTTTTGGTTGCCTGACGTTAAATCCATGACATCCTCGACAAACTGTATGGCCCATTTTATAAAAATAGACTTGTCCATTCCGCACTATCTCAACGCATAAACACCAAGCTATTTCGAGGTAAGCACTCAACCAAAGTCTCGGTTATTTCAAAACCGTTCTTATTAATTGTTCTGTATGGAATTCCATTGCCCTTGAAGACAAACGTGGGCCTACCTGCAGACTCTAGTATAATGACCGGCGCGTGCGCGCAGAGGTTATTAACCGGGCGGCCGTGCCCGGGGCACACGTGGGCAGGTGTGCCCACGTGTACGGAGCGCGCGCGTGTACCGACCGGTCATGGCGTGGCGCACGTGTGCGCGTTAGCACGTGCATAGTCTGTAAGCATCACTCGTGTACAGTAGTGCACACGTGTAGTAGCAGTGTCCGTGCGGTAGTAGTAATTACGGCCCTAGCTTTTTAATTGTGTACAGTACCCGGCACGCACTAGGCGGCAGGTACTGTACTACTGTACTGGGACAGGCGTCCGAGGCGCCCCTCCGAGGAGTTAAGACCTGACATCCGTCCGCACCAGTAAACTGCAGCAAGCTCGCCCCCGTCCCTTTCGCGCCTAATCTACGACCGTTCGGGAGTTTTCCCGCGTGCTGGCTTCCAACCCGCTACCGGTCGTTCCCGTTTACGCACCACGGTGTGACTTCGCGTAACCGGCCAGTGGGTCTCTCTCTTTTCGCGAGTGCGCCCATATCAGATCTATTCGCGCCGCGCGTCCGCGTCGCGTGCTCCCTCTACAAGGCCTCCGCCTCTCATCCAACCCCGGGGGGAGAGGAGTTATCCCACCCAGACCCATCAGCAAACATTACTGACATGAGCCTGACACGGTCCGGACAGATGAAACCGGCTAACTTTTGTTGAATTGGAGCTCATCGAGTTCCATAGTGCTTACACTTAGATACCCGAAGTCCACCCTATCTGCACTCACACCAGTCTCATATAGAATGTTAATGCGCTTCGCTTACCTTCTATGATGTTTTCTTTCATAACGGTTTCAGGTTCAACCAAATAGGAAGTCGGGGTTTCAGCGTTGGTGACCGAAAACCGTTTGTAGTGCAATGCGTACCTGAAAAGAGGGTGAAAAGAAAGGAAAATATTTGGATATGAAAAGTAGTCCGGGTTGGGGGACACACGTGTGAATAACTGCACAGTTTTAATTTTTAATTATTTTATTTTATTTACTTAATTAGTTGGCATTAATTTTGCTGACACTAGATTGGATCTAGGATCTAGCGCTGCGAGCTACTGTAGTGACTCCGGCGGGGCGATATATACCTTAGCCCTCTGACCACCAAGTCAGTAAAGGTAACCCGAGTTGCCAGAGTTGAATACCGCCTTGGTCGAAGTCCGTCTTTCCCAAGACTCTCCCTTTTACCACAGATTACATTATCCTTTGCGCTCGGGGGTTCCCTTTTTCTTTTTCTTTTATTTCCCTATTCTTTTCTATCTCTACACCTATTTTTCGCTTAATTGTGTTGGTTCCACTGGAGTTGGTTGCGACCGATCCGGTGTAGGTGTTTTTAGCCATCCGGAACCACGTTGTGTAGCGCTGCTACTGTTTCAAGTTCCGTAGGAAGGCTGTTGCAACGACGCCTCCATCGAAGGCCTTACTGTATAAGACAGAGTTGGTACCACCAATCGCGATCGCGCTGGTCACGGTGTTTTTAGCCATGGGGCAACACGTCGGTAGTAGCGCTGCTACACGGTTACGATCCCGTCGGGTAGTGCTGAGCAAGCCCCCGTCGAAGACCTTGAATTACACACAAGGTGCTGAAGACGCTCGTCGAGCATTGGCCTTACAACCCAGCGGTCACATGAAGACAAGCCCAACCCGCACTCGCCGAGCACTCAACTCTTTGCAAGTCTCTACCACCATTTTCCTCCCGGGCCGGGCATCTTTCCTTAACCCCCCCGTCGGAGTTGAGCTACCGTGGGCCGCAAGCCCACACAAGGGGAAAGGGAGTCTCGAACGCTCCGTAGCGCGTGCCATCGGCAGTGGTTGTGTCTGTTGTTGTTTTTCGTCTTTTTGTTTGACCGTCGGACTGTGTTCGCGGCCTGCCAGGCACATTGCACTACAAAAGTGGTCTCCCGACCTTGAATTACGTCTACGGCAAACCCGACCTGGAATTGTGTCGACGACAGGTTTGATCTGGAGTTGTACTACGAAAGTGGTCTGGGTAACGGAGTTTTTTTATTTTTGTTTGTAACTTTTTTTGTGTAGGTTTGCTCGTACGAGCGATGTCGACCAGCTCACTGGGGGGCGTCGGTCCCGGGGCGAGTAGGAGCGGATCGGCAAGGGCGTCAAAGATCCGGCGGGGTCCTCGCACCCGAAGCCAAGCCAATACGGCCACGGATCCCGAAGGTCAAGAATCCCTGACGGGGATTGAAGCCGACAAGGATAACCTATTCTACAGGTTCGAGAAGATGGGCGAGGAAATTCGCCAAGAGATGACAAAAAATCTCGAGGCTGAATTAGCCCTCGTCCGGAAGCAACTGGAGTTGCAAGCATCCGAGTTACACACCGTTTTAGGAGAGCTATCGGCTCGAGTGGATCTCATCGAGAAGGAGCGAGGTGATGCGACCGACGGTCTGGAGCCGGAGGTGCTAGCTTCGTTGAAAATTTCAGTCAAGGACGAGAGGCGCGATGCGAGTCAAGCCTTGGAGTCCTTAGGAAAATTTAGGACAAGCATCGATGACCGATTCGATCGCGCCGCGCAACGTCTCAAGGACCTTGAGCAGGCCGCGGATCAAGCTCCGCTAGGATTGGACGACGCGCCGCTCCCTTTGGGTCGAGAGGGCGACCGCCGGTCGAAGAAGGACAAGCCCGCTCGTCAGCGGAGCTCCAAGTCGAAGCCCTCGAAGAAGGACAAGCGACGTACAAGCAAGGGTCACTGTAGTGACGATCCGGAGAACTGCGACTCACAGTCGGAGTCGCTTGGTCCCTCCGAAGATGGTAACGACGGTTCCTCGAACCATTCGGGCGATTCCGAACGCCGTTCAGAAGAAGGAAACGGAATTTCGTCAAGCAAGAAAATTTCCTCCAGACGAGGCGGAGTCACTTCGTCCGCCTCGCGGAGAGACAAGGACGCGGAGCCCGAAGATGTCGCAACGCGGCGCCGGCCGCGATGGGAGGAGTTGGAGTAGCTGAATCCAACCAACTACCTCTTCAAGAAATTACTTTCGTACCGAACGTACCGCTTCCCGAACCCGCAGACATATTTGTCAAGTTCCCGGCGGACTGCCGTGCGAAAAATCAGGAGAGATATTCCGCCTAAGGTGAAGAAGGACAACACGTTCACAGGAGAAGACGGCGTCCTTGTGTTGGATTTTTTGGCGAAATTAGTTCAAGAGTTTGATACTCAAGAAATGAACGAGGGGCAAGCGATCTGCTTGTTGCCCGAACTTCTAAGCGGCATCGCCCTGAGACAGTACACTTCGGTGTCTCAGACGGCCAGGTCCCGCCACGGGAAGGTATCCGTTTGGCCAGAAGCGGTACAGTGGTTGCTGAGGAGTTTCGCAACCGACGAGGCGATCCGTCAAGCCGTGCTCGCATTGCGAGAAGTTCAGCAGAGACCGTCTGAAGACGAGATGGAATTTCATATCCGTCTGACGGACGCGAGCAATCGATGTGGAAACGTATATTCGATGGAAGAACAAATGACGATGTTTACTGAAGGACTCGATTCGAGTATCAAGCCGATGGTATCTCAATACCGACAAGACAATCGGGACGTTTCGTTTTTGAGATTAGTCAATTACGCGAAGGCGCATGGCTTGGCGGGCCGCGCTAAGGACAAGAAGACCAAGAAGATCACGATCCAGACGCCATCGATGTTCAGGGCGGGAAAGAAGCGGAGGCTCCTTTTCCCGGTCGTAAAAGTCAGGGCGCCGTCCATTTAGCCGAGACAATTTACGCGTCAGACGAACGCGGTGCGCACGGAAGCAGCTAAAATCACTACGAAGGAGCATTGGTAGCCGACGGCAATTTTATTGAGCCATCGGAGGGCTACGAACACGAGGACTACGAGGCAAGCGGGTCGTCAACTATACCGACGTCCACATACACGACGGAGTCGTTTTCAGAGCCCATGGATCCCGTGATGATGTTTAGGGGACGCGGCGACACGCCGGCGCCGCGCATCCCAATGGAGGACAAGGGTACGACGTTTCGAAGGCCAGGCTGGATGGGAAGGCCGCAACGTCAAGGAAGGCCGCCGGCCCGTGGAGGGCCTAGGCCGCAATTTCCCGTCAAGGCGCACGGATTAGTGTGCCATCATTGTTACGAAAAGGAGCACGCCGCGCCAACGTGCATTCTTTCCCTCCGGGAAATGCACCGAGTTTTGGAAAATTATGAGTCGTTGTCTCCGATGGAGAGGTTAGGGATACCATCGACGAGTTACCTGAAGGTCAAGAATTGGTTCGACTCGCAGACGGCGAGCACGCCGAGTGCTTCAATGCCAAGGTCGAACCAACCCTTCAGAGGGCCCGCCGCGGGGCCCGCGCCGTCGGATGTGAGAAGGATCCCGCAGCGGCAGGAAAACTAGAGAGGGGAATCTGGCATGAGTCGCGAGAGGCACAGGTTCGACGTACTGTGCCCGGGGCTCAGCCCCGTTCCCCGTCTCTAAGGGAAACATCAGGCCCCAAGGAGGAGGTTGTTGGATTGGTGGATAAGCCCAGAGGGCCAGCTCAAGTCAAGAAAATTTTGAGCCGAGCCCGAGATCATCCGCTGGAAGAAGTTCGAAGACCCTGGTACAGAGTTAAGCGAAGGGAGTGTCCCGACAAGATTTTGGTTCTTGCACGAAAAAACTACAAAGTTTACGCGAACATTGGACCCACAATCGGATTGATGAGTCGCGTTTTGTCTGTATTAGACACCGGCGCGGGACCAAACCTTGTGCGAAAATCGGAACTCCCGGCTGGAATGGAATCTCTAGTGTCCTACGGGCCGACCCAAGACATTGCCGACGCGAACAATAGGCCACTCCGGACTCCCGGCACAATTAGAATGCATGTGAGGCTTGGAAAATTTGTGGCCGCAGCCGAGTTTATTGTATGCAAAAAACTAGCCGTCCGGCTAATTCTAGGCGCGGACTACTGTGACCGGTTTGTGGAAGCCATTTATCCAAGGAAGAAAACGGTTGAGTTGGCGGATTTCTCGGAGGTTCCGATAGTTAGACGGTTCTCGACGAAAAAAGGGAAGAAGAATCTCGTCCCGGGAGAGGACGAGAATAATGGAAAGGTGGAGCAAATTTCCCCTAAGGTAAAAGTGGCAAGAGCCACGACTATGGATCCAGGGACGCAACGCGTCGTGGAATGCACCTCGAAGAGATCGGGCTTGGTTGTGGTTCAGCCGTACTCGTCGTTATACGAGAAGCACGGGTTGACGTGCACGAATGGTGTCGTTCAGGTTGAGCCTGACTGGCCATTTCGTTTACTCGTTGCGAATTTTAGGACGTACCCTGTCAGGGTGCAAAATGGCCAGGTGGTGGCAGAATTATTACCGCACCCGAGAGCCGCGCTCGAGAGCAAAACCACCATTGGCAAAGTTCTCGGAATTCAAGAAAGGAAGAAGGAAAATTTTCCTAATTCCACCAAGACGGCTACGGGCGAGACAAGATGCGAACCGTCGGATCAAGGCCGCGAGGACCAGCAAGGAGAACAGGAGAAAAGCATCTCCGCGACGGCAACTACGAAGCCGGAGCGGCTGATTGAGCCTCCCCCGCCGGACGTGGAGGAACTCGACCTGAGCCACGTGCCGGACCGGCTGCGCGAAAGATTTCGTCGAATGTTGAAAAATATTCCCGCATGTGGGATGGGACCCTCCGTGAGATCAAAACCACAGTCCACCGGATTGAACTGGCCCCGGATACAAGGCCAATTGCACAAGCTTCATACCGAGTCGGTCCAAAGGCTCCGGAGGTCGAGGACGCAAAAGTACAGAAGATGTTAGAAGCAGGAGTCATCGAACCGGCGCAGTCAGAATGGGCGTCGCTCGTTCTATTAGTGCCGAAGCCGGATGGATCGATGCGCTTTTGCCTAGACTATCGCCGCTTAAACGCGGTAACGGTAAAGGAAACGTACCCTTTACCGTGCATGGCTGAGTGCCTGGACTCGCTTGGTGACACCAAGGTTTTCTCCGCGTCGGACGCGATCTCGGGATATTAGCAGATGTGTATTCTTGAGCGCGACCGCGACAAGATCGCATTTTCGTGCCACTCAGGACTGTATCGCTTCTCAAGAATGCCCTTCGGGCTAACTAACGCGCCAGCGACGTTTCGGAGAGCAATGGATATCCTGCTCTCTCCGTTCCGTTGGAAATGCTGTTTGGTGTATCTGGATGACATAATAATTTTTAGCAAGTTGTAGGAGGCCTCCCAGCTCCGAGCACATCGTGCACTTGGATGAAATACTTTCTGTATTGGAGAAGGCAGGTGTGAAGCTCAAGCTTCGCAAGTGCGAAATTTTTGTCGAAAAGATCAAGTACATGGGCCATGTCGTTCCGCCAGGTACATTGGAAGTGGACGCTGCGCAAACCGTCGCATTGGAACAAGTGAGGTACCCTCAAACGCAGACCCAGCTCAGGAGCTTCTTGGGACTTTGTAATGTCTACCGCAGATTCGTTCCGCATCATGCGAAAATCGCGCACCAGCTCAATGAACTGTTGAAGAAGGGACAACCGGTCCAGTTGGAAGGATTCGACGAACCGTGCGAAAAAGCTTTTCACAAGCTCAAAGACGCTATCTTGGCGCCATCGGTGTTGGCGCTGCCGAAGGACCTACCATACTCGATAGACACCGATGCAAGCGACTATCAAATCGGCGCTGCATTATTTCAAACGCATCCGAATGCGCAACGTAAACCCATCGGGTTCTTTTCAAGAACGCTAGCCGCAGCCGAGAGAAACTATTCTGTATCAGGAAAAGAATGTCTAGCGGTAATTTGGGCCGTACAGACTTTAAGCCATATGTATATGGCGAGCACTTCATTGTGCATACCGACCATGCCTCATTGAGGTGGTTGATGAACGTAACCGACCCCGGCTGGAGATTAATCCGATGGAGGCACCGCCTCTGAGAATTTGATTTCGAAATCAAGTACAAGAAGGGCAAGGCGAACAGCCAAGCGGATGCTCTGTCAAGATTACGGACCGCAGGAGAAACCGTCGACGAAATCGACGACGAAATCCCATGCTTTATGTCCGAACCGGCCGAAGAAACAGTGTAGAACGAGGACAGTTTTGACGCGTTAGACGACATCCTCGCTCTTGAGGGGGAGACCGCCCCTGATCGCCTCGATCAATTTCAAGCTGTCACTCCGGAAAACCTCATTCGCGAGCAAGCCGTCGACCGCTTCTGCAACCGCATCAAGAAAGAAATGGACGCTGGAAAGGTGAGAACGTTCAGAGTCGAGACCGAGGAACTCGAAGGAACTCTATGCCGTACTGCGGCGGAATTTGTACAAGTGGTGATACCACAATCGTTAAGGAAACTTTACAAGACTTTGAGAAGACCTTTTTTTGGCCTACAACGGCCCTAGACTGCTATGCAGTTGCGAAGAATTGCGCCGCATGTGCGCGAGAAAGGGTGAAGTTAAGAAGAAACACGAAGGAAATGAAGCTGTTCACGCCCAAATCTCCGCTGGAGTTTGTCGCCATCGACATCCTCGGCGAGCTAATTACAACTAAACGAGGAAATCGGTATATTCTCATTATCAGCGATCGATACTCGAAACTGGTACGAACCGTACCGTTGAAGAACATATCAGCTGCGCACATCGCACAAGCCTTCGTCCACCATTGGGTATTCGTGTACGGACCGCCGGTCAAGCTGCTCTCCGACAATGGAACACAGTTCACGGCCCCGTTCTTTCAGATCGTCTGCCGAACTCTCGGCATACACAATGTGTTCACGACTACGTACCACCCGCAAGCCAACGGCCAAGTTGAGAGGTTTAGCGGCACGCTGACTTCTGCGTTGCAAGAATATGTTGGAGAGCATCCCAAGGACTGGGACCTATTTAGCGACGCTGTGACGTTCGCATACAACACGCAAGTTCATCGAACTACGAACATTGCACCCTTCGAGCTGGTGTTAGCTCGGGCGCCGAGAAGCATTGCGTTACAAGCGCAACCAACTTTGGAGAACTTTAGCTCGTCACGAGCATACTACCTGAAATGGCAGTCGTGGTTGGGGAGCCTACTGCGAAGCGCCGATAGGAGTTTGCGTAAGGAACAAGCCGGGTACAAGCGAAATTTCGACGCACGCCTTCGCGAGCCGCAATATGAGATCCCACCGGGGTCCTACGTGTTCTTCCGGAAGGAGCAGGGTACGGCTAGCGAACCAAGAGACAAGCTGGCCCAAGTCGTTACGAGATCTTATCAGGTTCGGAAGGCAGATCCGAATACGGTTGTCATTGTTATTGGAGATCAGGAGGAACGAGTGTCACCTGACAGAGTAGAACTCGCGCCTAGTCCGATGGACGACGCGCCGGTCCCCGGCTTACGGCAAGCACTCCAGTTCCTCAGTGGAACAAACGGCGGCGGGGATGGAAGCGTAGCTGATGGGGAGGCCAGTCCCCTCCTACGTGCCTCAACCGCAGGGGACGATGACGAGTTAGCCAATAGCTCGGAGGCAGAAGGAGTTTCGCAAGGTACGCAGAAGTTGGGAAATTCGGAGGCGCAGAGCAGACAGAAGGATCTTGAGGAGGGGGAAGGAAATAATCCTGTACCCGCAGAGACAAACGACAACACGGAATACGTAATCAACAAGGTCATGGACCACGCTTATGAAGGTGAGAAACTATTTCTCAAAGTGGAATGGTATGGTTATGCCACCGAAGACGCGACGTGGTAACCCATCAAGCAGTCACCGCGCAGCGCAGCTATTACATATTTCGAAGGAAAATGCTGTCCTTGCCTCCGCAGATCGCGCAAGCAAAATCAGGATAGTTGTAGTCAAAGAAGCCCACATGTCAGTGTTAGAGCTGTAGTCTGTACAGGCGAGAGCGAGCGGACCCGAGGGTCTTGAAAAAGGAACGAGGGCATGGAAAGAGTCAGGTGAGGGACCCTCAGATCCCCACAGACAAGTAGAGCGACGCGTACCGTCAGTTCAGGAAATGAGAATTTTATTGTAGTCCAAAGATGAGGTACTACGCGGTCTACGAGTGAGCATGAGTCACCGAGCTCACGTGAAATGACGTTGGACCGGCAATCTGCCCTAATCAAGGGCGAATTACGAAAGAAAATGGGAATGGGCACTGTACTTGGAAGAGGAAGCGCACGACGAGTGTTCAGTAGCCAAAGTGGAACACAGAACCACATTGGGAAAATTTAATCAAAATCTAGGAAGGCGTGTCGGACCGAGCGCACAAGGCGCTGGGTACTTACAGAAAGTGCGAAATGCACACACAAGTCCGTGCCGTATATCTATGCGAACTCACGAACGAATGAATGAGAAGCACGATCGTCCCAGACGAGATGTTGGAAAAGGGGAGCGACGCTAGTCGTCGACCACGCTCACAAGCCGGAGGACAGAGGCGCTGTTGCGCGTGATGGGACTCAGGATCGAGGGACCACAGCCTAACTCAGGAAATATCGAGAATACCGTCGGTTGCGGCATGCACGGACCCTCCTGTAGTTTTCTTAGCACGCGCGCGACACACTTACCGATCTCCAACAATCAGCAACTTTGTCTTTGTCTTTGGTTTTCCTTTTTATCTCTATTTGTTCGTTCTTATTTAATTTTTTAGTGTCCAGGAAACCACCCTGGACGGCGGAGGTCGAGCAGAAAGTCCAGAAAGATCGATGGAAGGAGTAAGCAGTAGGCCACTGCCGCGGCGAAAGTGAGGAGACGTCTACAGTAGACCTAGGATTCGAGACGAGGCGCGCAGTTTAAGATGGAGAAAGGGGCTCGCATCGCGTGAGTGTGTGCGAAGCGGGATGCGAACGAAGATAGACAGACTTAAGAGACCAGGGGGGATTCTCGAGGTGAGTTCCACGAGATATCCCGAAACGACGATGAGCTGCGGATGACGAAAGCAGCCAAAAGATAATGGCGATCGAGCAAACTAGGAAGGAGCTTTCACATGGCCGTACGTCGAGGTTGCTGAAGCAACGCCCCTGTGACGCCGTTGTGGTCAGTCTATAGAGGATCAGCGGTCCTTTCTGCAACAAGTTCCAGCTGTTCCCTGACCGTCAACATTCATTTTTCGTTTCTAATCCCCGAGTAACGGACATGGACCGCAAGCTCGAAATGACGGTGCCCCACCGCACAGGGATTGCGACCGCTTTTTGTGACAGGTTGCATGCACCCGACTTTTATCATGGAACTTACACGTAATGCTTGACCCCGGGAACGCCCCACGTCGAAGAGGATACTGCCACTAAGATCTGCATGACCAACGCACACCCAGGCTGTTGGCAGGAAGAGGGAAAATTCCAAAAAGTATGAAGGTGGACAGCGACGAAGCCCCACCTCGGTCGCGAGAAATTGACAGGACCCTGGCAAGGAAGGGAAAAATATAGACAAACAGCGGGTGTGAGGCAACTACAATGGGCGCGATTTTATTCTCCGTAGGGAAAGCTCTACACCCCCGACATTCCCATATACAGGTGATTTCAGGGGCTCGATGTTTATAGACGCACGTTTCACAAGCTCAGTGACCCCGATTATTATTGTTGTGCGCAACTCAACCCACGAGTCCGAGGAGGGAACCTTCAGGAAGGTAGAGGCCGCACGAGGCAGTCCGTCTGACCAGCGACAAAAGGGGTATGACCCATGTGGTCGTACACCTAACAGGCCGATGATATGAGAAGGAGACGTTTGAAGATGGTCACTGGCGACCATTCGGAGGATGACCAAGTATATCCAGCAAACTGTGTGAAGGCGGAGCAACTTGTCAGTAGCTTCTCACTAGGACACTAAGGGACTTGGCACGTCGTTACGCAGTACAAAATTCGTCGCTTTGAGTGACAACTCAAAAATATGGGGGACGCTCTGATCGAGCTCACGGCTGACGAAATTAACGTTTCAGTATCAATCGGTTCACAAGCCGAGATCCGCAAAGTTTGATGAACATGGTTTTTCTAGCGGATCGTCTGTCACCAGTTCATTATTTTTTATGACTGGTTCGACCTCAGCATGGAACCCACGCTGAGATTGTCCAGAGACATCGTCGGCACACGTCCTCCCGCAAGGTCCGAAAATGAATAAAAAGGCGGAAAAGCGGAAGAGGAGCATGTCGCACGACGGAAGAAGAAAAAAATACAGTGCACATGCGGATGAAGTCAGGAGAACTGGTAAAATTCCCATCGGGGAGCCACGCGAAGAGCAATGCAACCTAGCGTCAAGACCGCTGCCGAAGCCCTGGGCCGTCTTCTCCAGAAACTATATGAACTCGCAACTGCAAAGAAAAATTGTAGGGAGTCGTTATGCAGGCGCTCGCTGATGGAAAGACAGTTTGCAGGGAGAGAGTGAGACGGCCCCGTGGGGGAGGATGACATAGGATGGAAGTGGGAACTGCTATACGGGTTCGCCAGTCAAAAGAGCGGATGGAAAGCACCGGGAGATTACCGGGAAGCATGGCCGCGTCGTCGGCGAATTTGTGTTCGATTTTGGAAACGTCGCAGATACCCACGGAGGAGAACCACTGGGCCGAGGCAAATAAGGAAGGATGTTCGTGCATGACTTTGTCCTGTAGCTCTTCGAGCGAGGGGTAGTAGCGGGCTACCCAAGAGGGATGATAACCTCGATGAAAGGCCGGGTCGGAGACGTCCGAATTAGGGGGACGTCGGGGTATAGGAGGGAGATTGACGGAAGCGCGAGACTTGTTCGCGAAGCCGACCCCGGTGCGTCGTGGGGCAGTATTTTTGCCCGCGAACTCAGGAGGCGGAGGACACGTGGGATTCGTCTTGTCCTTGCTCATGCGGAGACCGTCGGTCAGGAATGGAAAAGTAGAGGGTCGAGAAGAGAAGAAGGAGTTGGAGAACAAGGAGTGTAGCCGATGTGCAAGGGCGTCCAGAAGGGGGATATGTAGTGCAACACGCACCTGAAGAGAGGGTGAAAAGAAAGGAAAATATTTGGATATGAAAAGTAGTCCGGGTTGGGGGACACACGTGTGAATAATTGCACAGTTTTAATTTTTAATTATTTTATTTTATTTAGTTAATTAGTTGGCATTAATTTTGCTGACACTAGATTGGATCTAGGATCTAGCGCCGCGAGCTACTGTAGTGACTCTGGCGGGGCGATATATACCTTAGCCCTCTGACCACCAAGTCAGTAAAGGTAACCCGAGTTGCCAGAGTTGAATACCGCCTTGGTCGAAGTCCGTCTTTCCCAAGACTCTCCCTTTTACCACAGATTACGTTATCCTTTGCGCTCGGGGGTTCCCTTTTTCTTTTTCTTTTATTTCCCCATTCTTTTCTATCTCTACATCTATTTTTCGCTTAATTGTGTTGGTTCCACTGGAGTTGGTTGCGACCGATCCGGTGTAGGTGTTCTTAGCCATCGGGCAACACGTTGTGTAGCGCTGCTACTGTTTCAAGTTCCGTCGGAAGGCTGTTGCAACGACGCCTCCGTCGAAGGTCTTACTGTATAAGACAGAGTTGGTACCACCTATCGCGATTGCGATGGCGCTGGTGAGGGTGTTTTTAGCCATGGGGCAACACGTCCGTAGCAGCGCTGCTACACGGTAACGATCCCGTCGGGTAGTGCTGAGCAAGCCCCCGTCGAAGACCTTGAATTATACCCAAGGTGCTGAAGACGCTCGTCGAGCATTGGCCTTACAACCCAGCGAACCGCGGTCACATGTAGACAAGCCCAACCCGCACTCGCCGAGCACTCAAGTCTTCGCAAGTCTCTACCACCATTTTCCTCCCGGGCGGGGCATCTTTCCTTAACCCCCCCGTCGGAGTTGAGCTACCGTGGGCCGCAAGCCCACACAAGGGGAAAGGGAGTCTCGAACGCTCCGTAGCGCGTGCCATCGGCAGTGGTTGTGTCTGTTGTTGTTTTTCGTCTTTTTGTTTGACCGTCGGACTGTGTTCGAGGCCTACCAGGCACATTGCACTACACTGTTTTGAATCTGGCTTAGACGACTTTCCGAACTTAATCCGGCTCTTGTGGGGTTGCTCAAAGCTGCGGGCAAATTTGACAGATGGCCTACCGTTCTTCAGCAAAAGGTTTTCGCGACGACTCGGCAGCATGTTGTAAACAATAATTTCAGCGCAGTCGTGGAGATCGTCTCGTGCTCAGTGATATCCGCGATGAGCGTAGCGAAGTAACGTGCGAACAATAACCTCTTCTTCTTCCTTACTCAATGCAGTTGGGTGGCCTTGTTAGCGAATAGGGACTGGCTTTGTTAGTGATGACTGGCGCTTGTAGTACCGAAAGAACGTACGTTCTTTTGAAAGACCCTAAGTGCCATCTCCGCACAACCACGTGGTTGCGCGGAGATGGCACTTTGCAGCAGCATTACGAATGGTGCTGTCCTTGGACGAAACAGCGGCAAATGCGGCGAGCTTAACGCGGTGCTTTCTCGTCCGACGGTTTGCTTGTTTGTCCATTGGACGTGGGTGATTCCAGGGACTAGCGACTGTGGAATAGAAGGAAGCAAGCTTCCATCGTTTTTGAAACAAAATAAGCCCACCTTCTCCACCCCCATTTTGCGGGAATTTATTATTGTGGGAAAGCTTGGGGTCTGTACTAGAAGTTGGCATGGGTGGGACGTTGGCCCGTTTGATGAGTTGGCGGAAATCAGCAAACCAAACTCGCCATCTTCCCTGTTGTTCCCAAAAAGAGGTCTGGAGGCCTCAATTTTAATTATTGTTTATGACAAGGCTGTTGTTCCGTTATTTGGGGCCTTGTTCCATTTTGAGGGGTACCCGCGAGTACTGTAGATTACTAAAGAAAGTGATAAGACTCGGGCACAGGCGAAAGAGCCAATACTATGCCTAGAACAACCGTCGCATACAGATACGGCAGCATGAGTGAGCATACATTTCTAAATCACGGCCATGGCCCATATATATTATAATTAACACCTGATATCCAAATGGCAAAGAGAAATTCCACGTACCGAAAAAATGCCAACGATGCCAAATTTCAAAATTTAACACAAAGTCCTCGCGAAAAGACCGCGTAATTGTGCAGTTAGAGCGTCACCTCTACGCAACAACCCCCGACGCGTCATGTATACTCCTCTCGTCGCCGTCTTGACAACACGAGAACATTACCACCCCTCTTCCCAGTCCACTTTCTGCCTGTCATGGCCCCAATTCCCCCAACCATGCCGCCGCAGCATTGCAGCTACTCGCCGACACGGCCGTGGGGCGCGACGACGACATCGCTCAATTCAGCCCATATCGACTCTCACTGTGTTCCGATGAAGACGCCGACTCCCCATGCTCCCTCTTTGACACATTTTACAATGAGGGTGGGGCTGAAGTTACTTGAAATATGACAAACGTTCTCCCTCGAAACTCCGAACTACTTTGGCACCACTTGTGTGAGTATGTAACTCAGACGTATAATGTTGGCCGAGAACAGAGATCGAAGGTCTCTGAAAAAAACGTACTGTTTATCACGAGCATAGAGGTCAGTGGGACATGTTGGCACGCGTTTTCAGTATGAAGGAGCGCATTTTTTAAGACTTGGTCATACGTCTTGTGTCTTGGATTCCTCAATTTGTCTTTGACTGCTTTGTGGAGAAGGGTGGCGAACTCAACAAAATGTCCAATCTCTGAGAGTCGCAGAAGAATTGGAAGTCATTTCCGGAAACTCGTTGCGCCACCGATGTGACGTTCTAGCAAGCTTTCAGATCCAGCGGAAGTCTTGAGGAAGGGAAGAGATATTTTAGCGGCAAGCATAAACTTTATGGAGATAAAGTTGAGGTTTCTGTACTGCCGAACGGGCTGGAGCTTGGAATGGCCGCTCACTAGCCAAGATCGGTGTCTGACTCTGAGATTTTGCGGCGAAACCGTGATTGGCATTTGAGGAAATTGGCGAAAAGCGGAACCGAGAGAGAGTTTGAAGATTTGGGGAGGCTGAGTGTCGAATATCCGCATATTTGGCCAGCCCTTACGTTCAAGGGCTACCAAGGGGTACACGACATTTTGCGAGGCTTGACACCTTGTAAGAAGCCGAGAAATGGAAGTCTCTCGCGAAGCAATGAGCTGTACAACTGCAAGTTGTCGAGTGACTGCGTCACTGTGGGGAATTCTTTTGGGAGACTCTGTGGGCTCTGGAGTCTTTTGTCCCGAAAATGGAGGTGGGGAAAGAGTATCTATGATGACACCGCTAATGAAGAAAATGTTATTGTCGGCCTCGGTGACAAGCATTCTGCCCGTGGCTTTCCTATCAGCAATAAGGATATCGGTGAGGCAGTCGAGATTCTTTTCTCGTCGTTTCCTGCGGATCGCCGGGCAAGACTACCATTCGTAAACAACAGACCGGGCAAAAGATTCTTCCACAATTTTCGTGCTAGCCATAGCAACCGCATCCGTTTCAGACGCTGTTTGATGAAGGAGGAGTTGCGCTGGAGCGCAGGCAACGCAGATGTCGTCACATCCCATTTAATTGAGGTGCACAAGATCATCGCGGACAACAGGATAGATTCATATCTTATTACCAATATTGACGAGACTGCCATATCTCCCACTCGTCATAGTCTGAAATCCAACCACAAGAAGGCATACGTAGCAAGATTGTATACAGACTGGGGTGCTCTGTTCGACGTTCTCCTGAGTTCCGAGACATTGAAACGTTAACAATTATGCCCGTGGTATTTGCGTGTGGTTCCGTTGGAAGGCCTTTGCTTGTCGTAAAAAGCAAGTAGCATAATTATCGAGTGACATTGTCAGCAGTAGAAGAGCGAGTGGAGACAATTGCAGGTTGTATCTGTAGTATAACCCCCCTGGGGGCTCTTTTCAGGTAGATTAGAACAACAACTGGATCCCATACTGTAGAGCCCGGCGCTCTACGGTACAACCGCGCGTGTCCACGTGTACACCACGGGGACAAGGGACACGCGCATACACGTGCACACGTGTACAGTGCGCGAACGAAGCGCGCACGCACCACGGGTAATACGTGTACTGTCAGCATCGACATAGCTGACAGTTTTACGAAGCAGGCCAACCTGCACTGCAGTAGCCCACTACAGTACCTCGGTACTGTAGTGTTATGATAGATTGTTTTGTACATTAAATATAGGGCGGACTGACGGCGCCGGAGGGGGGCAGGCACGGACTTGTCCACAACCGACCGCCAAGGTCAGTCAACCCAGCTTATTCTAACCATGCGCCTTCGCCCTCGAGCGCGTTAGGTGGAAGGGAGCGGGTAGGGGACATACGCGTGCTCGAGCGAGCCTAGATCCGCCTCCGCCCGTCAGCGCTGGTACGTTACCCAGCGCTGCTCCGGAGCGTCGAGGCGTAGGTCGGCCCGCACGTGCGCTCGTCCCCGACCGTCCCGCTCTACCACACCGCTACCAGGGCCCGCTTCCCTGCCTCGTTAGCTGATGCTTCGCCCGTCTTCCCACTCGAACGGGTCTACCTCGGACTGCGCATACACCCTCGGTTGTCTGGGGGTGTTTATGCTACAGTATCCCAACCGGTAGTGTTATTACTTGTCGTGAAGACAGTGCAGGCGTGGACTCTCAAATTTTTTATAAATGGACAAGTGTGTTTGTGGATGACAACAAAAATAATATTGAGCAGTGGAAAGATACTTTTATTGCTTGGTGGCTAGGGAGGTCACATGAGGTAACGGACAGTGCATTTTTCTCGACGCTGCCGTCATCGTGCACGCTTTGCCGGGGCACAATTGCAGTATTACGCAACCGTTGGATGTGTACGTGTTCGTCGCATTTAAACACAAGCTTCGAGACCTTGTTGAGGGCCAATCAAGTCTCACGAAGGACAATATCTATGTAGTGCAATAAGCTACTTGGGAAACTGGAACGTTGGGTACTGTAGTCCGAGTTGGGGGACACAAGTGTGAAATGGATCACGATATTAATTTATTATTTAATTTTAATTAGTTACCAATTAATTATCTAACATTAGATTAGATTTAGGATTTAGGGCCGAGAGCTACTGTAGTGGCTCCGGCGGGGCGATATATACCTTAGCCCTCTGACCACCAAGTCAATAAAAGTAACCCGAGTTGCCAGAGTCTGATATCGCCTTGGTTGAAATCCGTCTTTTACAAGACAATCCCTTTACCTACAGATTACTTTATCCTTTGCGCTCGGGGGTTCCCTTTCCTTTTCCTTTATTTCCCTATCCTTTTCTATCTCTAATTCTACCTCTTTTTCCCTTATCTTGTGTTGGTGCCATCGGCCTCTGTTGCGACCAAACTGGTGTAGGTGTCGTTGCCATCGGGCGACACAGTTGACGTCGCGCTGCTACTGTGACCCATTTTCCGACGGATACTGTTGCAACGACGTCTCCCTCGAGAGGCTTCGTCGCGTTACAAGCCAGTGTTGGTGCCATCGGCCTCGGTTGCGACCGAACCGGTGTAGGTGTTTCGAGCCATCGGGCGGCACAGTTGACGTAGCGCTTCTACTTTTATTTTATCCCGTCCGGCTGCGTTGCGACGCCCCCGTCGAAGGCCTTGTCGCGTTTCAAGGTGTCGAAGAAGCTCAACGAGCATTGGCTTTACAACCCAGTAGAACCGGGGTACCTAAGTACGCGCCCCACCCCACACTCGTCGAGCAGTTCTCTTCGCAAGTCTCTACCACATCGATCCCGGGTCGGGCTATTTCTCTGTGCCCTCCCTATCAGGGATCTGAGCTGCTACGAGTCGCAAGCTCGTTTAAACGGGGAAGAGAGAGTCGGACACCCCGTAGCGCTGTGCCATCGGCAATTCTTCTTTTTGTTGCTGTTGTTGTTTTTGCTGGACCATCGCACCGCGGGTTCTGCCTGACAGGCGCATTGCACTACAGACGTAGTGTCTAGACCTAGAACTGCGTACAGGAGACCCGACGTAGAAACTGCGTAAGCTGAAACGGACTACAGGAGTTGTCTCGGCGACGTCAGTTTATTTAGGTGCTGTAGCGTTTTCTATTTGTTTTGTGTTAAGTTAGGTTCGTTTTTGGAAACGAACCATGTCGACAAGCGCCCCCGGGGAAGTCGGTCCCGGGGCGAGCAGAATCGGATCGGCAAGGGCGTCGAGGATCCGGCGGGGTCCTCGCACCCGAAGCCAGGCCAATACGGCCACGGATCCCGAAGGTCAAGAATCCCCGACGGGGATTGAAGCCGACAAGGATAACCTATCCTACAGGTTCGAGAAGATGGGCGAGGAGATTCGGTAAGAGATGACGAGAAATCTCGAGGCTGAATTAGCCCTCGTCCGTAAGCAACTGGAGTTGCAAGCATCCGAGTTCCACACCGTTTTAGGAGAGCTATCGGCTCGAGTGGATCTCGTCGAGAAGGAGCGAGGTGATGCGACCGACGGTCTGGAGCCGGAGGTGCTAGCTTCGTTGAAAATTTCAGTCAAGGATGCAAGGCGCAACGCGAATCAAGCTTTGGAGTCTTTGGGGAAATTTAGAGCCAGTATCGACGACAAGTTTGACCGCGCCGCTCATTGTCTCAAGAACCTTGAACAGGCCGCCGGTCAAGAGCCGCTCCCAACGGGTCGAGAAGGCGACCGTCGATCGAAGAAGGATAGGGCCGCTGTACAGCGGAGTTCCAAGTCGAAGACTTCGAAGAAGAATCTGCGACGCAGGAGCAAGAGTCACTGTAGTGACGAGCCGGAAGACCAAGACTCAATGACCGAGTCGAATGGCCTTTCCGAAGATGGTGACGACGGTTCGTCGAACCATGCCATCACTTCCGAACATCGTTCAGAGGAAGGAAACGGAATTTCGCAGGGCAAGAAAATAACCTCCAGACGGGGCGGGATCACTTCGTCCGCCTCGCCGAGAGACAAAGACGCTGAGCCAGAGGACGTCGCAACGCCACGCGGACCGCCATGGGAGGAGTTGGAGGAGCTGAATCCGACCAAGTACCTCTTCAAAAAATTACTTTCGTACCGAACATACCGCTTGCGGAACCCGCAGACATATTTGTCAAGTTCCCGGCGGACCGCCGTGCGAAAAATCAGGAGAGATATTCCGCCTAAGGTGAAGAAGGACAACACGTTCACAGGTGAAGACGGGGTCCTTGTGTTGGATTTTTTGGCAAAGTTAGTTCAAGAGTTTGATACTCAAGAAATGAACGAGGGGCAAGCGATCCACTTGTTGCCCGAACTTCTAAGCGGCATCGCCCTGAGACAGTACACTTCGGTGTCTCAGACGGCCAGGTCCCACCAGGGGAAGATATTCTTTCGGCCGGAGGCCGTACAGTGTTTGCTGAGGAGTTTCGCAACGGACGAGGCGATCCGTCAAGCCGTGCTCGCGTTGCGCGAAGTTCAGCAGAGACCGTCTGAAGACGAGATGGAATTTTACATTGGCCTAACAGAGGCGAGTAATCGCTGTGGGAATGTTTATTCCATGGAGGAGCAGATGACCATGTTCATCTAGGGGCTACATGCCAGTATTAAGCTCATGGTCTCGCAATATCGACAAGATAACCGAGATGTCTCATTTTTGAGATTGGTAAATTACGCAAAGGCGCATGGCTCGGCGAGCCGAGCCAAGGACAAGAAGACCAAGAAGGTCACGATTCAGACGCCGTCGACGTTCAGGGCCGGGAAGAAGCCGAGGGCTTCTTATCCCGGTCGTAAAGGTCAGGCCGCCGTCTACTTAGCCGAGTCAATCTCCGCGTCAGATGAACTCGGTGTGCACGGAAGTAGCGAAAATCATTATGAAGGAGCATTGGTAGCCGAAGGCAATTTTATTGAGCCATCGGAGGGCTACGGACACGAGGACTACGGGGCAAGCGGTTCGTCAACTTTACCGACGCCCACATACACGACGGAGTCGTTTTCAGAGCCCACGGATCGTGATGATGTTCCGAGGGCGCGGCCACACCCCGGCGCCGCGCATGGCGATGGAAGACAAGGGTACAACGTTTGGAAGGCCAGGCTGGATGGGAAGGCCGCAACATCAAGGAAGGCCGCCGGCCCGTGGAGGACCTAGGCCGCAATATCCCGTCAAGACGCACGGACTGGTGTGCTATCATTGTTACGAAAAGCAGCACGCCGTGCCAGCGTGCATTCTTTCGCTCCGGGAAATGCACCGAGTTTCGGGAAATTATGAGGCGTTGTCTCCGATGGAGAGGTTAGGGATACCATCGACGAGTTATCTGAAGGTCAAGAATTGGTTCGACTCGCAGACGGCGAGCACGCCGAGTGCTTCAACGCCGAGGTCGAACCAACCCTTCAGAGGGCCCGCCGCGGGGCCGGCGTCGTCGGACGTGAGAGGGAACCCGCAGCAGCAGGGAAACTAGAGAGGAAAATCTCGAGCGAGTCACGAGAGGCGCAGGTTCAACGTACTGCGTCCGGGACTCATTCCCGTTCCTCGTCTCTAGCAAGAAGGAAAGGACTCGTCGAGGAGGTAGTTGAAATAGGGGGTAAGCCGAGGGAGCCGACTGTTGTCAAGAAAATTCTAAGTCGAGACAAGGATCGTCCGATGGATCAAATTCGTAGGCCCTGGTACAGGGTTAAGCGACAGGAATGTCCTGAAAAGATCTTCGTCCTCGAGCGAAAAAACTACAAAGTTTACGCCGATATTGGACCAACGGTCGGATTGATGAGTCGAGTGTTGTCCGTGTTGGACAAAGGTGCCGGACCGAATTTGGTTCGAAGGTCGGAACTTCCGGCAGGAATGGAAATGTTGGTGTGCCACGGACCGACCCAAAACATTGACGACGCGAACAATAAATCACTCCGGACTCTCGGCACAATTAGAATGCCTGTGAGGCTTGGAAAATTTGTGGCCGCAGCCGAGTTTATTGTATGCGAAAAACTAGCAGTCCCGCTAATTCTAGGCGCGGACTACTGTGACCGGTTTGTGGAAGCAATTATCCAATGAAGAAAACGGTTGAGTTGGCGGATTTCTCGGAGGTTCCGATAATTAGGCGGTTCTCGACGAGAAAAGGGAAGAAGAATCTCGTCCCGGGAGAGGACGAGAATGATGGAAAGGTGGAGCGAATTTCCCCTAAGGTAAAAGTGGCAAGAGCCACGACTATGGAGCCAGGGATGCAACGCGTCGTGGAATGCATCTCGAAGAGATCGGGCTTGGTTGTGGTTCAGCCGTACTCGTCGTTGTACGAAAGGCACGGGTTGACGTGCACGAATGGTGTCGTTCAGGTTGAGCCGGACAGGCCATTTCGTTTACTCGTTGCGAATTTTAGGACGTACCCTGTCAGGGTGCAAAAAGGCCAAGTGGTGGCAGAATTATTACCGCACCCAAGGGCCGTGCTTGAGAGCAAAACCACCATTGGCAAAGTTCTCGGAATTCAAGAAAGAAAGAAGGAAAATTTTCCTAATTCCCCCAAGACGCCTAAGGGCGAGACAAGATGCGAACCGTCGGATCAAGCACGCGAGGACCAGTCAGAAGAACGGTCGAGTAGGCTCTCTGCGACGGCATCGTCGAAGCCTGAGCAGCGGATTGAGCCCCCATTGCCGTACGTGAAGAACCTGAGCCACGTGCCAGAACGGCTGCGCGAGCGGTTCCGACAGATGTTGAAGATGTACTCTAAGATGTGGGATGGGACCCTTGGTGAAATTAATACCATGGTCCACCGGATGGAGCTGGTCCCGGAGACCAGGCCCATCGCACAAGCTGCATACCGAGCCGGTCCAGAGGCTCGGGAGGTCGAGGACGCAGAAGTACAGAAGATGTTAGAAGCAGGAGTCATCGAACCGTCGCAGTCAGAATGGGCGTCGCCGGTTTAATTAGTGCCCAAGCCCGACGGATCGATGCGGTTTTGCGTAGACCACCGCAGGTTAAACGCGGTAACGGTGAAGGACACGTACCCTTTACCGCGCATGGATGAGTGCCTGGACTCGCTGGGTGACACCAAGGTTTTCTCTGCGTTGGACGCGATTTCGGGGTATTGGCAGATGCCTATTCCCGAAGCGGACCGCGACAAGACAGCTTTTTCGTGTCACTCAGGTCTCTACCGTTTTTCAAGAATGCCCTTCGGGCTTACCAACGCGCCGGCGACGTTTCAGAGAGCCATGGATATACTGCTCTCTCCGTTACGATGGAAGTCGTGTCTGGTGTATTTGGGTTATATCATCATCTTCAGCAAGTCTTGGGAAGAACACATTGTTCATGTTGATGAAATACTGTCTGTATTGGAGAAGGCAGGTGTGAAGCTCAAGCTTCGCAAGTGCGAATTTTTCGTCGAAAAGATCAAGTACCTGGGCCATGTATTGCGGCCAGGTACATTGGAGGTTGATGCCGCTCACATCGCGGCGTTGGAACAAGTGAGGTACCCCCAAACGCATACCCAGCTCAGAAGCTTCTTGGGACTTTTTAATGTGTACCGTCGGTTTGTCCCACATTACGCGAAAATCGCGCATCGGCTCAATCAACTATTGAAGAAGGGACAACCGGTCCAGTTGGAAGGATTCGACGAACCGTGCCAAAAAGCTTTTTATAACCTCAAGGACGCCATCTTGGCACCGCCGGTGTTGGTGCTGCCGAAGAAGGACCTACCCTACTCGGTAGATACCGATGCAAGCGACTATCAAATCGGCGCTGCATTATTTTAAACGCATCCAGATGCGCAACGTAAACCCATCGGGTTCTTTTCAAGAACGTTATCCGCAGCCGAGAGAAACTATTCTGTATCAGAAAAAGAATGTCTAGTGGTAATTCGAGCCGTACAGACTTTAAGAACATATCTATATGGCGAGCACTTCATTGTGCATACCAACCATGCCTCATTGAGGTGGTTGATGAACGTAACTGACCCCAGCTGGAGATTAATCCGATGGAGGCACCGCCTCTGAGAATTTGATTTCAAAATCAAGTACAAGAAGGGCAAGGCGAAACGCCAAGCCGATGCCCTGCCAAGATTACGGACCGCAGGAGAAACCGTCGACGAAATCGACGATGAAATCCCATGCTTTATGGCCGAACCGGCCGAGGGAACGGTGGAGGACGAGGACAGTTTTGACGCGTTAGACGACATCCTCGCTCTTGAGGAGGGACCGCCGCTGATCGCCTCGATCAATTCCAAGCTGTCACTCCGGAGGAGCTCATTCGCGAGCAAGCCGTCGACCGCTTCTGCAACCGCATCAAGAAAGAAATGGAAGCCGGAAAGGTAAGAACGTTCAGCATGGAGACCGAAGAACTCGAAGGAACTCTATGCCGTACTGCGGCGGAGTTTCTACAAGTGGTGATACCACAATCGTTAAGGGACCACGTCCTAGGGTTAAGCCATTACGCAAAATTGGCAGGCCACCCAGGAGGCAGGAAACTTTACAAGACATTGAGAAGATTTTTTACTAGCCTACGATGGCCCTAGACTGCTATGCAGTCGCGAAGAATTGCGCCGCATGTGCGCGGGAAAGGGTGAAGTTAAGAAGAAACACGAAGGAAATGAAGCTGTTCACGCCAAAAGCTCCGCTGGAGTTTGTCGCCATCGACATCCTCGGCGAGCTAATTACAACTAAACGAGGAAATCGGTATATTCTCATTATCAGCGATCGATACTCGAAACTGGTACGAACCGTACCGTTGAAGAACATATCAGCTGCGCACATCACACAAGCCTTCGTCCACCATTGGGTATTCGTGTACGGACCGCCGGTCAAGCTGCTCTCCGACAATGTAACACAGTTCAGGGCCCCGTTCTTTCAGAACGTCTGCCGAATTCTCGGCATACGCAATGTGTTCACGACTACGTGCCACCCGCAAGCCAACGGCCAAGTTGAGAGGTTTAACGGCACGCTGACTTCTGCGTTGCGAAAATATGTTGGAGAGCATCCCAAGGACTGGGACCTATTTAGCGACGCTGTGACGTTCGCATACAACACGCAAGTTCATCGAACTACGAACATTGCGCCCTTCGAGCTGGTGTTAGCTCGGGCACCAAGAAGCATTACAATACAAGCACAGCTAAGTTTAGAAGGATTTAGCTGGAATCGAGCGTACTACCTGAAATGGCAGTCGTGGTCGGAAAGCCTGATGAAAGGCGCTGATAAGAGCTTTTGAAAATAACACGCGCGCTACAAGCGAAACTTTGACGCACGACTCCGCAAACCGAGGTATGACATACCTTCAGGATCATACGTATTCCTTTGGAAACAGAAAGGCACGGCCACGGAGCCGAAACATAAGTTGGCACAAGTGGCTACGGGTCCATATCAAGTGAAGGAGTCAACTGAGAATACGGTCGTCATTGCCATCGGCGACCAAGAAGAGCGCGTGTCGCGAGATGGAGTCGAATTAGCCCCTAGTCCCATGGAGTACACGCCGACAGTCGGGCTGCGGCAAGCGCTACAGTTCCTCAATCGAGATGGAGAACCAGAAGAACCCGCCGCGCAAGCGAAGAATAAGACGGATGACGGACCGTTGGTAAATCAGGAAGCTGCGCACATCTCGCCCGAACTACAAGAGATAGGAGGTTCGGAAGATCAAGATAAGGATGAGTAGCAGGCTCTTCGGAAGGGGGAAGGACAGTTGGACACGCAGGAAGAAGGAGCCGAAAGTCAGGAGTATGTGATCGACAAGATCGTGGACCACGGCTACGACGAGAAAAAATTAATTCTCAAAGTGAGGTGGTATGGGTATACCATCGAGGACGCAACGTGGGAACCTATTGAGCAAATCCCCCCCAGCGCGACACTCACATATTTCCGAAGGAAAAGGCTACCCTTACCCGCGCAAGCGTCGCATGCACAACCGGGATAGCCATTGTAAATAGAATTAGTAGGTAAGAGACAACAGAGAGGTCAGAACTTCGAGGAAGGAACGCATCTACGAGGTTCGCAGAAAAAAAGTATGAAGGAAAGGAGAGCAAAGCAGAGAAGCGAAACTATATCCCTGTATGAGGCATTGAGCCTCTCGGAAAACACACACGCCTCATCACGGTACGCACGAGAAATGACGTTTCGAACGGGCGATCCGTTCTCGTGGAGTATGACGTAATCAAAAAAAGTAGGCGTGTCGACAACAAACTGTTGAACAGGCGACACAAGTGAGAGATCGATTACAGCCATGCTGCGAAAGTATAATCAAGAAGCAGGAAAATACTGCTGCAAGTGCAGTCGGCACGAAAAGTTGTTGTCGCTGGCCAAAACCGACGGCATAAATATTCTAAGTCGTCCCGCGGTCGAGTGACACCCGACCTTGCATGACGACCGATCGACACACTCACCACTGACACACGTTTTCACCCTCGACGAGCAAGAACATCCGTCCATAGGGACTACCATCACGAGGACGCAGCTACAATTAACCCCGTACTCGTTTCGCGTACGCCAAGTCGTTTGCAATCCCCACAATCGACGGTGGCAATACTCAAAGCCGTCCACCGACAAAGTTGCGAGCAATCGCATGTGAAATCACTTGCCAATGGCACGACCATGCCACTCACCCGTGTGGTGCTGCAACCTACCCTACGGTCGACACCCTCGATGAGGGAGAATTACTGCTTGAGCATGGCATGCGGCGACCGACACAGTCGCTCGTATCAATTATTTCGTCCCGAGAGACTTACTAACCCATTGGCCACAATAACCCCCTTCCTTCGTTTTTGTTTTTGGACTGTTTTGTTTCGTTTTTCTTTGTGTTCTTGCTCTTTTTTGTTGATACGACGTAGAAAGCGAGATCCCACATCGCAGACCACGATGAACGAGTGTTGCGACGCACACCGGTCAACGACCCTTTAGTGAGCGTCCACGATCGAGGGAGACGGGCGAGCCGCCGATCGTAATTAATTTATTACGCTGTGTATTCCAGCCGAGAAGGAGAGCGGTCATTTTCTAAGCTGTACAAGGATGTCAACTTGCGAGATTTTGTATTCCTGCCTCAAAGACAGTTCCGTGCGAGTAGTCGGAGAAGATTCTGACCGACAAAGGACGAAGCACGGGTCGGAGTTATATTCTAGACGGGGATCTGTCAGCACGATGATGCTAGGGCCGACGGCTTCTTGGCTTTTACCGATCGTGTGAGCTGCAAGCGCAGAACGCTCACAAAAGAGGTCTGCCATGAAACCGCCTTCCTATTCCGGACATTGAAATGTATTGGACAAAACAACAACCACGAGAAGGTGCGGGAAAAGGGACAGTTTAACCTGGAACAAAAGGAGCTACAGCTTCGTGCCACATCCTGACAAAGATTGAACCTATATAGTTGAACTACAGTTCATTTCTTCGATCGAGGATTATCTGAAGGCGCGGAGCAAACATGCCTATGGCAAGGAGGACAAGGTTCATGTTTTCGTACGCGACGGAGGGAATGCAGGGACCGTGGTGACCACGTTATGGAATGCCGCAGGGGTTTGGGCTTTCCTTACGGAATATTCGATTTGTTTTCGACACAAGCCAGCTCCCTAGAGGATCGAAAAGCCAACGGCATGAAGCCGTAACCCTTTTACTGCCACCCCCTGTCCAGACAACGTCATCACACATCCCCCCTCCTTACCTTTTCCTATTTTTTTGAACAACTTGCTACCTTTTTACTTTTCCGTCCCTCCTATTCCTCTGCTTTTCTAATGTCATCTTGTCTTCTTCGTGCTGTTGTCATTTTTTGGGAAGACAAGTCACGCAGACACACCGGATTAGGAGTATCGAAAGGAAGTTTATTTTAAGGAAGAACCCCGCGTTGAGGAGAAACATGAAGCTGCAGAGTAGCCTTAGAGAGACCCTGCAGGGGAAGCACCACGCGCGCCATAACGACGTACATTGCCGGTGGTCGAGGCTGTGATAGACCCCTGGTCGACTGAGGCACCATGCAGGGACATTCAGACTGGTGAAGACAGGCGCCGTCCTTTCTGGGGACAAGAGGAGGACCATGGAAGAATCGAGAAAGTCGGATCGCTCCTGTGCCTTACTAAGCATCCACGCATGACACATCTCGACACACAAGCAAAGAGAGGATAACATAGAGCCGAGAGAAGATACGTGAAAAAGTACTGCATCAAGCGAAGAGGGGAGTCGTGGGACGACATGGAGAACGACATAGTAAGAGGCGCCTTTCCGCATGATCGTTAACATGGGCGATGCATAACAACTAACATTGAACATCGCAGAACTAAGGGAATGGCACCGACTACTCCCATACTTTTTCAGGTCTTGCAAAGCACTGTATGTATCACCGCATTAATTTTGACCTCCGCCCACGCCCGCCCCGTTTTTATCCATTCGAATGGAAATCGCAATTTTTTGGACATGTTCCGCAACGGGGAACGGAACTGCGACTGCAGGAGTACTCATATGAGGGCTTACTCTGTCATCGAGACAGGAAGAGAGTGGAACCCGAAGGCCCCCTCGGAGCCACGAGTCCTTGCGATTGACTTAGGAATGCGCGCGCTCCGCCAGCAAACGCACGAGGAAGGTGCGTGCACACCACCCGAAACGCCTTCAAAAATATTAACAAAAATTAAGGGAAGTGGCAGCCGAGGTATACAACCCATTTTTTGTCACAAGCCCCAGGCGCCGATCCGACGATCTTGCAAATTACCAGAGGGAAGGACCTCGACAACCCCTCTTTCCCACCGCCCCAGTTTCCCATGAAAATGATCGATTGTGAGCGCACCGCGACGGGGAGCTCACACAGGAGACCCCAGTTTGTTATCACGGCGACGCCGTCGCCCGCGCAGCCGTTTAAGTACATCGAAAAGGACGCCCCCCAAAAAGAGGAGGAAGAGGCGAGGTTTTTGAGACTCTTTTGCCGCCCCCGCCAGGGAAGCAGAATATGCTGTCAGGTCAGTACGAGACCAATTACCTTTCTCTTTCACCTCGTTTTCCCCTTTTTATTTATTTTGTGTATTGTAGGTGACGAGGGCATGAACCTACAGTGAGAAGCCGCCAACTCTTCCAAAAAAGTAGGGGGAGATACAAGTGACCCCGGGGCCGGTTCGACCAAGGGAAGACTATATCAGCCGGGAAGTGTACAGTGTGCACGAGAAAGGAGAACGGCGAGGGAAGAGAAGAAGAACTTCAAGCAGCCAGCTGTCGACGACAGCACTTCCAAGATGGATCTCACTGATAGTGAGAATTCGGTGCAGCATCACCCGGACAGAGACGCGAAGCGCGATAGTCACAAGGGAAACGTTGGTGCGGGAAGAACCGAAGAGGGAGAGAGACGCGACATCACTTCCGCGATGACGATCGCAGACGGGGCAGCTGCTACGACAGAATTGGGTACTCGTGGTGATTAGCTCGGAAGAGTATCGCCATACGGAGTCAATGAAGAAAGAGCGGAGGCACGTGCAGCAGGTGTCTACAAGGAGAGTGCAACCGACGGAGGCAATTAGGAGCATCGACGTTGTCCGAAACCACATGGAAGGTACAGTAGAGCTCGGTCGCGGAAATAATTAGCCCAACTGGGTGCGACCGGATGGGTCAAGCATGTTCCAAGACGACCCTTAATTTTCTTGCATCACAAAGACCAGGCCCCATGCCTCATGTGCACACACATAATGTGTCACGGTCTTTCTCTCCAATGGGACGGATGCTGTGAGGAAAGAACACCAGCCGGAGCAGTATGTACAATTGCCGATGGGTAGGCCGACAGACTTACCCGATCCATGCGATAAGGAAACAGAATACCCTACTGTGGCATGACGGCGGTTCGCGATTAGATTTAGATCAGATCAATACGAGCCACACACGCGCACACGTGTACCCCCACGTGTACGGAGAACACGCGAACACACGCGTACACGTGTAGGAGGCGCGTACCACCGCGCGTACCGTACGCGTCTCACACGTGTGCTGTCAGCCCCGACGGCTGACAGCATTCCAGCGCGGGACGACCCGCGCTACAGTAAGGTACTACAGCATACCGGTACTGTAGTATTGTGATAGACGCATTGTATACATTAAATACGGGCGCGACCGGCGACGGGCGGAGAAGGACAAGCACGGACTTGTCCACGACCTACCGCCTAGATCCGTCTTCCAGCTTAACTAACGAGCGCGATCCGTCTTCGCGCGCGTTAACCGGGACCAAGCCGGTAGGGGACAGCGGCGTACGCGAGCGAGCCTAGATCCGCCTCTGCCCGTCAGCGCTGGTACGTTACCCAGCGCTGCTCCGGGGCGTCGAGGCGTAGATCGGCCTGCGCGTACGCTCGTCCCCGACCGTCTCCCTCTACCACGCTACCAGGGCCCGCTTCCCTGTCTCGTTAGCTGTGTGTTCTCCCCGTCTTCTTGCCCCTCGTACGGGGTCTACGTCGAGCTAAGTATACACCCCTCTCCGTTGGGGGGGTGTTATACTACACTTACCTTTTTAATATGTTGAGATAATTCTTGGAAACGAGAGAATCTATCGTTCTACATCGGAGATGTGGGTTGCAGAAAACTGTTTAACAGGGAGGTGGTAGACTGACATGAGAAAGGAGCGGGACGACGAATCAAGACAGTGCCGCATGATCCGCGACCGTGTTGACCGCGGGACGGACAAAAGAGGAGCCTTTCAACGACCAATTCTCTTTGCACCTCCACACCACGTTTTTACGATGACTAGGACGAATTGAGACTGCAATCACCCAGGATAACCCCACAACACGCCCACGGCATTTTTTTGATACGCCGTATCAATACGGAAAGGGGAAAAAGAAGTTCTCCAAAAATTCTACGAGACCTGACGGCCCCAACGCGACACACCCGGTAGTCCCGTCCCTCATTTATGGACGTCATCCGTCGGACAACACTGTACTGTGTGCACAGCTCGACGGGGAAACCAATGTTTTGGCGGATAAAGAGGAGAGGAGAAGACAGAGACAACCACCGGAAACTTTCTCTCTCATAACAACCCGCGTCGAGTGTCCAGTAGGACAGGCTGGCAAAGAGATGCCAAACAGGCTCAGCGACACGCCATGCCAAGGATAAACAGGAGGAACTGAAGAGAAGGAAACATAGGGGAATCAGGGAAGGGAAAATTGAAAATGCAAAAGAGGAGGAAATTGGTTAAAAGAAGGGTACGACCGCAGTGACGGTACGCGAAAAAAAGAGGAGGAAGTTGAAAATAACAGGGGACTCGCAGGTGGTGTTTTTTTATCGCCCAAAGGTCGTACGATAAAGTCGCTAGTCGACTATCATGCGGGCACGATGGGAAAAGAAGGACAAGTCGCAAGGAAGTGCTGTGGCCGCCGTCTCAACGAGACTATGCCCCAAGGGATTTTCCCTTTGGAAGGGAAGTGACAAGTCGAGCTAGAACTCGCAAGTCATCTGGAGACGCCCTCTGGAGAGCTTCTTATAGAAAGGTCAGCGGGGCAGAGGGAAGAAGGATGGTTGAAAGTTGCTGGTGGTTGACGGGAAAAGAAGTTGATGCCATTTTACTCTTGGTCGCCAACTATTGGCGCTACTTATACTCTTCAAACTACATACAATTCGAGCCATTAGGGCTGGTCACGTGACTCTCCTTCTTGCACTCGTTGATAATCAAGTGACTCTCCCTGTTGCACTCTCGTTTGATAATCAAGTGACTCTCCTACTTCCACTCTCGGTTGATAATCAAATGACTCTCCTTCTTGCACTCTCGGTTGATAATCAAGTGACTCTCCTACTTCCACTCTCGGTTGATAATCAAATGACTTTCCTACTTGCACTCTCTCTTGCTAATAATTTGGGACCGTTTGAGAGTCAATAATATCTGAATGTACTGTACTGTAGATTACAGATTTTACACTACGATTAATAACCACTGTGGCACATACGTCATACGTGTCACACACGTGTCAAATCGAGAAAAATGAAACATGTTCAGAATGTACTGTAGCGTGCCACGAGGTACATAACTTACACGTGTCAACACCAAAATTGAAACATGCTCGTAAATAATAGGAAAGTGCAACCGTGTACAAATATGACACGTGTCCATGTTGAAGACCAAACATCCTGAAAATGCTCTTGCAAGCATTTTAGGTTTTGTCGACGTACACGTGTAATATCTGTCTAGGTTTGTAGCTTAGCATGTGGTCGAAGATTTCCAACACTCCCCCTCGATCACATGCTTTTACTGGACACTGCAAGCCCCAGAAGTTCTACAAACTTCTGGAATAGAATTCGCCCAAGTGCTTTGGTTAAGATATCCGCAGGCATCGAAGTGGTCGGACAATGCGACAAATACACAATGTTTCTCTTAATAGCATCTCGTACGTAGTGGTATTTTACATCAACATGTTTGTTGCGACGGTTGATCGATTCATTCTGTGCAAACGAAATCGTCCCTGCATTGTCACACCCTATCATGATCGTGGGATCAGAATCAAGTCCGAGGACATCAGCAACAACTTGACGCAACCAGGTCGCCTCCTTACATGCTTCACATAGTGCAATGTACTCAGCTTCGCACGTCGAAGTCGCAACCACAGTCTGTTTCCGGGAACTCCAACTGATAGCTCCACCACAGAACTTGAAAACATATCCGCTGGTCGACTTGCGAGAGTCTGAACAACCGGCCCAGTCAGCATCACTGAAGCCGAACAACTCCGGCGATTTGGATTTATTGTCAAACACGATTCCTAAGTTTCGAGTCCCTTGCACGTATCGCATTACTCGTTTTACACCTGCCCAGTGTGACTCACATGGGTTGGCAGAATGTTGGGAAAGCTTTCCAATGGCGTATGCCAAGTCTGGACGAGTACCAACCATCAAGTACATAAGGCAACCGACTGCCTCACGATACGGTGCCTTTGTTTCGGAGTCGTTTTCGATAGAATTCGTGGTTTTGCGACCTTGTTCCATTGGAGTCAGAGAAGGGTTACAAGTCCACATTTTAAAACGGTTAAGCACATTTGATGCATACTTAGTTTGAGTGAGACTCAATGTCTTGATAGTGCGATCTCTTTGAATCTCAAGACCAATGCAGACTTTTGCTTCACCAAGGTCTTTCATCTCAAACCGTTTGTTAAGCTCCCCCTTCATCCATTTGATGGCATGGATATCACTACCCGCGAGCAACAAGTCATCGACATAAAGTGCAATTAGCATGATAGTGTTACCAATGCGTTTAATGTAGAGGCACGGATCACTACGTGAAGTCTCAAATCCCAATTCACCGAGTAAGAAATCATCCACTTTGGTATGCCATTGACGAGGTGCTTGTTTAAGACCGTAAAGTGCCTTCAAAAGTTTACACACGTGATCACTTTTGCTTTTGTCAACGCAGCCTTCGGGTTGCTCCATGTGGATGTCTTCGTCCAAGTCGCCGTTCAAAAACGCAGTCACGACATCCATCTGATGAAGTTCAAGGTCGTAATGAGCAACTAAGGCAAGAAGTAGACGAATAGTGGTAAACTTTATGACAGGGGCATATGTCTCAGTATAGTCAAGACCCTGCACTTGCTGGAATCCACGGGCAACAAGTCTGGCTTTTGCACTTCCAACTATATTGCCATTTGCATCAGGCAGCTGCTTGACATTGAAAACCCATCGAGATGTCAAGAGGTTTGACGTCTCAGATCGAGGAACAAGTTTCCAGGTCTGATTCTTAGTCTGCGATGCAAGTTCTTTGTTAATGCCGGTTTGACAGAATGCAGCTCTAGGACCGTGGGTTGCTTGTTTGAAAGTCTTGGGACCTTCAATAGCGACATGCGCATGTGAAAGAGGAGCAGCTGGAAAGCTGCTCCTCCACCATGATCCGGGAGGTCTACTGATTCGAAACGATCTTCGTACAGCTGGAGTCGGAGTTGGAGGGGTGACATTCGGAGTTTCGACGGAAGGTGATATATCATCTTCATCATTCTCACCTACAGAGTGAGTGTCCTCGTTTTCAATAACCTCCCCTGAAATTTCATCCTCTTCCGACCCAACGTCATTAGCATTTGGGGTATCGGCTTCATTCTCATTGTCGCCACCGAGCAATACAACGCCAACCACAGAGTTGATTGAACCTTTTTCATGTGCAGGAATGTCATGCATCCCACATGTCGATTCATCAAACTTGGCATCTCCTGAAACAACAACTTTATTCAACTCACCGTCCCAAAGTTTGTATGCTTTACTGCATTGCGAATAACCGAGAAACATCGCTTCACGCGCTCGCAAGTCAAGCTTACGGAGCTCTAACTTCGGTAATGTATACCAACACTTTGACCCAAATACTCGCAAATGGCCAACATTTGGAGTTGACTTCATCCAAATGTGATGGGGAGTCGTGTTAACTGGCAAAGCCCGTGAAGTAACTCGATTGCGTACATATACTGTAGTGGCAAGAGCCTCTGCCCAGAATCGTTTACTGACCTGTTTATGAGAAAGCATGGAACGGACAAGATCAATCAAGGTTCGATTCAAACGTTCAGCAACACCGTTTTGTTAAGGTGTGTAGGCAGTGGTGAGCTGGTGCTGTGTACCGTTTGAATCCAAATATGACTTGAATTCTGTCGACAAGTACTCTCCCCCTCGATCAGTGCGAAGCACCTTCACTTTGCGACCAGTGTGCGTTTGGGCAAACTGTTCATACAACTTGTATTTTGCAAAGGCCTCAGATTTATTTCGCATCGTGTACACAACAACCCAGTTCGAGTGATCATCTATGAATGTAATGAAGTATCTCGAACCACCAATGGACTGTACTTCGAGCGGACCGCAAACGTCGGAATGTACCAAGTCAAGACAGTTCTGTGCTCGAGACGATGATCGCTGTTTCGGGATTACTGATCGCGTTGCTTTGCCAAACACACACGCAGGACAAACGAGAGAGTGATTGTCAGACTTTCGATTCATTGCTCTGATCACATCGCTTTGACGAACATTGATGCCACTAACCACATTATTGTGAATCATTGATGCGATTCCTTGTACGTTAACATGGGCCATTCGTTCATGTAGCGTCTGCAAGGTAACTACGTGAGCAGAGAAAGTTTCATTCATGACGTCAAGTATGAATAAATCCCCAACTTGACTAGCTGTGGCAACTAGAGTTGGTCCTGCAGTAACAATGCATTTGTCATTTTCAAATGACACTTGCAAGCCCTTTGAAACGATTTGGCTAACAGACAGAAGCGAGTATCCGAAATCAGGGACGTGCAAAACGTTGGACAATTTGCAAGGATGTGGACTACCATTGACGTTCAACATGAATTCTACCTCACCACGACCAGCGACATTGGCACTAGCCTTCGTGCCCATCTCGACTGATCCAGATTGCATCTGTTCATAAGTAACGAACAAAGAGCGATCAAACGTAATGTGAGCGCTGCAACCGGAATCGACAAGCCATGACCTTGCGTTCACTGCCTTCCTTTCGAGAGAAGAAGTCGAAAGCAGGCATGTAAAGTCGCTTTCAGCAAAGGCAGCAGTAGAAGTTTCATCTCGAGATACGAATGCACTTGGCTTCATGCCGGGGTTGCGGGACCGGAACCCGTCTGGCGGTGCTGGTCGGCACCCATTCACATCCTTGCCCCAGCAACGCGCTGCAGTATGCCCATGTCTATTGCAATTCGTACATTTCATATCGCGTCGAATAGGCATACGATTGACAAGTGCAGGTGGATGTGGTGATGAAGCAGAAGCGGTCTTCATGCTTTCTCGTTGCTCTTCTTGCAGCAGACGACTCTTCACAAAATCGAGTCCAAACACTTTATCCTCATTGCCAAGTGCGTCAAGTGCAACAATCAAGTTATCGAATCGTGGAGGCAAGCCATTCAACACAGCCATTGCAATTTCTTTATCGTCAATCTCAACACTCATTGACTGCAATCTGGCAGCAAGTTGCTTCACACGATTGATGAACACGAGCACTTTCTCGGATGGGAGCATGGATACAGTGTAAAAGTCGCGACGGGCGGCAAGTTTGTTGAGCAAAGTATGACGCTCAAACACGTTCAGAATTGCTTCCCATGTCTCTTTCGCACTGCTACACCCTCGCACATGTTGCAAGTAGTCATCAGAAAGCGTGAGTCCGATGACTGCCTTTGCTTTCGCATCACCACGAATCCACTTCCTGCGATCATCTGAGGTCGCATTTTCCGATATATCATCAAAAACGTATTGATCGACATCTCGGAGAGCAAGCAGTAGCTGGATTTTCTGCTTCCAGATGTAAAAGTTAGATGCGGTCAGCTTCTCGATTCTGACCGATCCAGAGCTTTGGTCATCCATTTCGCCAAATGGATGTACCCTTCGAGTATACAAGGTCTTCCGTCCCGGGATCCCAAGCCGTTAACCGATAGTCAACACAATGGCAAGCCCACCCGTATAGGAAGTTTGTAGCGATTACTCGGAAACGTTTTTGGTGCTTGTTCCCGGCGGAGTGGAACAAGCGTATTCTTCTTAAAAATGCCTTAGAGCGCTACCCCTATATGTCGGCCAGTGCAGGTCTTTCGACTGTGAACTAAATCAAACGTGCCACGAGTAAGCACAACAACTTTGCCTGTAGACGAACCAGGACTTTTGGTTACTACCGCGAACGGTCCCTGCACCCTAAATCGGCTTGTCCAAACTTGATACGGTACTGCCTCAGAGGGTCTCCCACAACACAAGAATGAAACTGCCTTCGTCGTACTCGTGTGATTTGTTCACAATCACTCCTTGGGTCACCCTCTTCCGTGCGAACTTAATCAAGGTACGGGACCTTATACACGTATAGTTAGAGGTTCAGTGTTTAGGCACGTATTCTCTTCACCCAGGGGACCGAAGTCGTACCTATAGGGCTAATACCGAGAGCGTTACCCACACCGCCGACGCACCTCCCGAAGGCAGAGTGCGGATCGACTAGACCAGTACACTGTGATCCTCCCCGAGGATCAGTAATTCGTCTCTCGACGATTCTTGGTCGGACCCTCGCTCAAGTCAGATTTCCAATGGCACCAGCCTTTCACCAAGAGCGAGGGTATGTTCCACTGAGGTTTTGGCAGTGCGTTGGCCACTAGGGACTTTCTTCCTCCCGACTAGCGGAAGGCTCACCCACAGCTCACACAACGACTGCCACGACAAAGCTGCAAGACCACAAAGCTGATTTCCAAAAACTGGGAACTGACGGACCACCAAACTGCAAAATCGGCTGAAACGGTGATGAAAACGACGGCGAAAACGGAAAAAACTGAAAAATCAAACCCGAAAGCGGAGACTGAAACTGATACCTTCTTCTTCTGCTTGACGAGCTGAACAAACTGATACTTGAACGACGGCGAAACTCGAACTTGAACCAAAACGAAGACGACGATCAGCGTTGAACTGGGCCCATAACCTATAGAAAGGTCAGCGGGGCAGAGGGAAGAAGGATGGTTGAAGGTTGCTGGTGGTTGTCGGGAAAAGAGGTTGATGCCATTTTACTCTTGGTCGCCAACTATTGGCGCTACTTATACTCTTCGAACTACATACAATTCGAGCCATTAGGGCTGGTCAAATGACTCTCCTTCTTGCACTCTCGGTTGATAATCAAGTGACTCTCCTACTTCCACTCTCGGTTGATAATCAAATGACTTTCCTACTTGCACTCTCTCTTGCTAATAATTTGGGACCGTTTGAGAGTCAATAATATCTGAATGTACTGTACTGTAGATAACAGATTTTACAATACGATTAATAACCACTGTGGCACATACGTCATACGTGTCACACACGTGTAGGACAAATGTCATATGTGTCACACACGTGTCAAATCGAGAAAAATGAAACATGTTCAGAATGTACTGTAGCGTGCCACGAGGTACATAACTTACACGTGTCAACACCAAAATTGAAACATGCTCGTAAATAATAGGAAAGTGCAACCGTGTACAAATATGACACGTGTTCATGTTGAAGACCAAACATCCTGAAAATGCTCTTGCAAGCATTTTAAGTTTCGTCGACGTACACGTGTAATATCTGTCCAGGCTTGTAGCTTAGCATGTGGTCGAAGATTTCCAACACTTCTCCGTGCACTCCATGAGCCATGAGAAGGCGACGGTACACGGCAGCAGCCGAGGTATTTTCTTGGGGAATTGTGGACGATGGAGGGACCGAAGTAGGGGCGAGGAGGACCCTCGCGTGAAGGGGAAGCCGGACGTCGGGTCGGATCCCCGGCCGACGGTGGTGCTCCCCGGATTGAAATGGTTCCCGTCGAGCAACTCGCAGGAGGCAGCTCGACGGGCGGAGGAGCCTAAGGACGGGTCAAGCCCACGGGTGCCGTACATGACGGCAATAGCAAGGTTGGGGTGGGTGTGACGAGCGGTCCCTCGCGTGAATGGGAAGCAGGAAGTGAGGTTGGATTCACGTCGGAGGAAGACACGACTCGAAGCGACAAGGTTTCCGCCGAGCTCGTGGGAGGAAGTACGACGCACACAGGGGCCTCAGACGCGGAGGGACGGACCGGTGCACGAAGAGGGGAACTTGGAGCAGAAGGTCGAGAGCACATCTCAGGCTCTCGAGGATCCGCGCTCACAACAGTGACTGTGTTGGGGATTGGTGGTTGATTTCCGAAACAGCGGCTCATCTGGGCCTCCCAGGCAGAACAGAGGGAGGAGGACCAGGGGTGGATCCACACGAAGTCGCCGGCAGCTGGATGATTTCTACCAGGGGAAAAAGACGGTCGCTGGCGTGAAAAGGACCGAGACGAATTTTGTGGAGGAACGCAATCCCACGCTACGGTCTCCATCATATCGAGGAGGGCGTGCACTTCACGGTCCATGTCGGACCCGCCAAGGGGGACAGAAAAATCGAGGAGACGCATCTGTTCGCGAAGTTTCGAAGGGAGGTGCCACAAGCGCCAACAGTCGAAAACTTCCCACAGGAGGGTAGCGGCGACTTTCTCGCACCACTCCGTGAGAAACACAGTCCACAGCCCGTGCTGCAGATCTGGTAAATGACTGCCGTAATATGTCAGGATGGGTCCTAACTCAGCCCAGAAACCCTGACATACCTCGTATTGACTCCACCTGAAAGGGGTTCGTTGGTATCGATTGGTGTAGTGTTGTCTGGAAATTTCACGGGCCTCAAAATGATTGATCATTTGGTACGCCACGAAGTACCCAGTGTCGGATCGGACCCAACGTTCAAAGCGTACAGTATTTTGGAAAAAGAAAATACCTCCGCGCTTCGTATGGCGAAAGTTTGTGGGAAGAATTGCTTGGGTCCAAAACATGGCGTCGGTCGTAACGGTGCGTTGGTTGCGCCACAGTCGGTCCGCCTCGCACACGGGGTCACCGAAGGTGCAGTCGATGAGGTTTTCGAGGTAGAGTCGTTCCCCCTCCGTACAACATTGCCAAGTGTCGCAGTGGTAACATGAAGGTATGAGGGCGTCGGCCATTGAAATCTCGATCCGAGTGAGCACAGCGTCCGTGAAGCGCAGGGATAAGGAAGAGCGACCGCGCAGGGAGGAGTGACGTAGGATGGAGGTGGGTATAGCGATACGGGCACGCCAATCAAAGGTGTGAATGGCCTGCAAAGGGAGAGTATCGGGCAACATGCCCGCGTCATCGGCAAAATGTTTTTCGATGCCGGCAAGGTCGCGGATGCCCACAGAGGAGAACCATTGAGCAGAAGCAAACAGGGCTGCGTTATCGCGCATGGTTTTGTTCTGCAGCTCTTCGAGCGAAGGATGACGGCGGGCTACCCAAGAGGAATGGTAGCCCGGATGGAAGGCCGGCTCAGTAGGGTTGGTAACAGGGGGTAGACGGGGTATGCAAGGAAGACCCCGGGGCACTTTGGACTTGCAAGGAAAGCCCACACCCGGACGTTTACGGGTTGCACTATCGTCCGAGTGTTCCGACGGAGAAGGAAGCATGGTATTTTCGTCTTACCCTTGCCAGAACGCCGCGCAGAGTGATTGACGGTTGGGAAACACAGTAAGGGACGGCAGGAGATTATACGATGGCTTGGCGCTGTACAAGGGCGCTCAGAAGGGGGATATGTAGTGCAATAATGGGCTCTACATGGGGTTGGAACGAATGGAAATTAATTGGATATGACAAGTAGTCCGGGTTAGGGGACACACGTGTGAATAATTGCACAAGTTTTAATTTTTAATTATTTTATTTTATTTATTTAATTTGTTGGCATTAATTTGGCTGACATTAGATTAGATCCAGGCTCTAGCGCCGCAAGCTACGGTAGTGGCTCCAGCTGGGCGATATATACCTTAGTCCGCTGACCACCAAGTCAGTTAAGGTAACCCGAGTTGCTGGAGTTGAATGTCGCCTTGGTCGAAGTCCGTCTCTACCAAGACGCTCCCTTTTACCTAAGCCTACGGCATCCTTCAGCGCTCGGGGGTCCCATTCCTTTTTCCGTTATTTCCCAATCAAACCCGAGTTGCCAGAGTTTGATATCGCCTTGGTCGAAGTCCGTCTTTTACAAGACATTCCCTTCTACTCTAGCCTACGGTATCCTTTGTGTTCGGGGGTCCCCTTTTCCTTATCAATTTTCCTTTACTTCCCTATTCTAATTTCCCTTAATCTTGAGTTGTCCCACCTTGTAGGATTGCAATCCGCAGCGTGACGTCATTAGCCATCGGGCTTCTGTGTTGGTGCACCAGTGGTGCTTTTCGCAGCGTTGGTTCCATCGGAATCTGGTTGCGACTGATCCGTTGTTGGTACTTTGCCATCGGGCAGTACGACGGTGTAGCGCTGCTACGTTTCCTTCTTTCCAGACGGGCTACGTTGCGACGTCCCCGTCGAAGACCTTATCAAGGGTATAAGGTGTACAAGGCGCTCTTCGAGCATTGGATTTACGACCCATCGGACCAGGTTTACCTAGACACCCCTCCGAACTCGTCGAGCAGTTGCCTTTACAAGTATCTACCACCATTTACCAATCCCGGGCTGGGCCCTTCTCTTTGCCCACCCCTATCAGGGATCTGAGCTACTGCGGGCCGCAAACCCGCTTAAAGAGGACAGAGAGCTTCGAACACTCCCTAGCGCTGTGCGGTTGGCAGTTGTTGTTTTTGTTGTTGTTGTTTGTGTTGGACCGTCGGACCTTGGTCTCTGCCTGACAGGCGCATTGAACTACAATGGGCCTGGTCTCCGGGACCAGCTCGATCCGGTGGACCGTGGTATTAATTTCACCAAGGGTTCCATCCCATATCTTTGAATATTTCTTCAACATCCGTCGAAACCGCTTGCGCAGCCGTTCCGGCACGTGGCTCAGGTCGAGGTCTTCCACTTCCAGCGGTGGGGGCTCAATCCGCTGCTCCGGTCTCGACGATGCCGTCGCAGAGAGCCTACTCGACCGTTCTTCTGGCTGGTCCTCGCGCGCTTGATCCGCCGGTTCGCATTATGTCTCGCCCTTAGGCGTCTTGGTGGAATTAGGAAAATTTTCCTTCTTCCTTTCTTCAATCCCGAGAACTTCACCAATGGTGGTTTTGCTCTCAAACACGGCCCTCGGGTGCCGTAATAATTCTGCCACTACTTGGCCTTTTTGTACCCTGACAGGGTACGTCCTAAAATTCTAAACGAGTAAACGAAATGGCTTGTCAGGCTCAACCTGAACGACACCATTCGTGCAGGTCAACCCGTGCCTTTCGTACAACGACGAGTACGGCTGAACCACAACCAAGCCCGACCTCTTCGAGGTGCATTCCACGACGTGTTGCGTCCCTGGCTCGATAGTCGTGGCTCTTGCGACTTTTACCTTAGGGGAAATTCGCTCCCCCTTTCCATCGTTCTCGTCCTCTCCCAGGACGAGATTCTTCTTCCCTTTTCTCGTCGAGAACCGCCTAACTATCGGAACTTTCGAGAAATCCGCCAACTCAACCCTTTTCTTTCTTGGATAATTGCTTCCACAAACCGGTCACAGTAGTCCGCGCCTAGAATTAGCGGGACGGCTAGTTTTTCGCACACAATAAACTCGGCTGCGGCCACAAATCGTCCGAGCCTCACAGGCATTTTAATTGTGCCGAGAGTCCGGAGTGGCCTATTGTTCGTGTCGCCAATGTCTTGGGTCAGTCCGTGGCACACCAACATTTCCATTCCTGCCGGACGTTCCGACCTTCGAACCAAATTCGGTCCGGCACCTGCGTCCAACACGGACAACACTCGACTCATCAATCCGACCGTTGGTCCAATATCGGCGTAAACTTTGTAGTTTTTTTGGCGCGAGGACGAAGATCTTTTCAGGACATTCTTGTCGCTTAACCCTGTACAAGGGCCTACGAATTTGATCCATCGGACGATCCTTGTCTCGACTTAGAATTTTCTTGACAACAGTCCGCTCCTTCGGCTTACCCCCTATTTCAACTACCTCCTCGTCGAGGCCTTCCCTTCTTGCTGGAGACGGGGAACGGGACTGAGTCCCGTACGCAGTACGTTGAACCTGCGCCTCTCGTGACTCCTTCGAGATTCCCCTCTCTAGTTTCCCTGCGGCGGCGGGTTCCTTCTCACGCCCAACGACGCGGTTCCCGCGGTGGGCGCTCTAAAGGGTTGGTTCTACCTCGGCGTGGAAGCACTCGGCGTGCTCGCTGTCTGCGAATCGAACCAATTCTTGACCTTCAGATAACTCGTGGATGGTATCCCTTACCTCTCCATCGGAAACAACGCCTCATAATTTTCCATACTCGGTGCATTGCCCGGAGGGAAAGAATGCACGTTAGCGCGGCGTGCCCCTTTTCGTAACAATGATAGCACACCAGTCCGTGCGTCTTGACGGGATATTGCGGCCTAGGCCCTCCACGGGCCGGCGGCCTTCCTTGACGTTGCGGCCTTCCCATCCAGCCTGGCCTTCGAAACGTTGTACCCTTGTCTTCCATAGGAATGCGCGGCGCCGGCGTGTGGCCGCGCCCCCGGAACATCATCACGGGATCCGTGGGCTCTGAAAACGACTCCATCGTGTATGTGGGCGTCGGTAAAGTTGACGACCCGCTTGCCCCGTAATCGTCGTGTCCGTAGCCTTCCGAGGACTTAATAGAATCGCCTTCGGCGACGAACGCTCCCTCATAATAATTTTCATTGCTTCTCTGCGCACTGCGCTCCTCCGAAGCGGAGATTGACTCGGCCAAGTGGACGGCGGCCTGACCATTACGACCGGGATAAGAAGAAGCCCTCGCCTTGTTCCCCGCCCTGAAGGTCGACGGCGTCTGAATCGTGACCTTCTTGGTCTTCTTGTCCTTGGCGCGGCTCGCCGAGCCATGCGCCTTTGCGTAATTTACCAATCTCAAAAATGAGACATCTCGGTTATCTTGTCGATACTGCGAGACCATGGGCTTGATACTGGCGTCTAGCCCCTCGATAAACATGGTCATCTCCTCCTCCATGGAATAAACATTCCCACAGCGATTACTCGCATCTGTTAGGCGTATGTAAAATTCCACCTCGTCTTCAGACGGTCTCTGCTGAACTTCTCGCAACGCGAGCACGCCTTGACGGATCGCCTCGTCGGTGTCGAAACTTCTCAATAGCCACTGTACGGCCTCTGTCCAGGCGGATACCTTCCTATGGTTGGATCCCGCCGTCGGAGACACGGAAGTGTACCGTCTTAGGGCGATGCCACTAAGAAATTCGGGCAACAAGCGAATTGCTTGTCTCTCATTCATCTCCTGAGTATCAAACTCTTGAACCAACTTCGCCAAAAAATCCAACACAAGGACACCGTCTTCTTCTGTGAACGTGTTGTCCTTCTTCACCTTAGGCGGAATATCTCTCCTGATTTTTCGCACGGCAATCCGCCGGGAACGTGACAAGTTTGTCTGCAGGTTCCGCAAGCGGTACGTTTGGTACGAAAGTAATTTCTTGAAGAGGTAGTTGGTCGGATTCAGCTACTTCAACTCCTCCCATCGCGGCCGGCGCCGCGTTGCGACATCTTCGGGCTCCGCGTCCTTGTCTCTCCGCGAGGCGGACAAAGTGACTCCGCCTCGTCTGGAGGAAATTTTCTTGCTTGACGAAATTCCGTTTCCTTCTTCTGAACGATGTTCGGAATCGCCCGAATGGTTGGACGAGCCGCCGCCACCATCTTCAGAGGGACCACGCGACTCCGACATTGAGTCGCGGTCCTCCAGATTGTCATTACAGTGACCCTTGCTTGTGCGTCGCTTGTCCTTCTTGGAGGACTTCGACTTGGAGCTCCGCTGTCGAGCGGGCTTGTCCTTCTTCGACCGACGGTCGCCCTCTCTACCGGAAGGGAGCGGCTCGTCATCCGATCCTTGCCGAGCTTGATCCGCAGCCTGCTCAAGGTCTATGAGACGTTGCGCGGCGCGATCGAATCGGGCATCGATGCTTGTTCTAAATTTTCCTAAGGACTCCAAGTCTTGATTCGCGTCGCGCCTCACGTCCTTAACTGAGAGTTTCAACGAAGCTAGGACCTCCGGCTCCGCGTCTTCGGTTACCTTCCCTAGTTCCTTCTCGACGAGATCCACACGAGCTGTTAGCTCTCCCAACATGATGTGGAACTCGGCTGTTTGCAATTCCAGTTGCTTTCGCACTAGGGCCGGTTCATCCTCGAGAATTTTCTTATTCTCTCGGCGAATTTTTCTGCCCATCCTTTCGAACTTCTCGTCGAGGTCAGTCTTGTCGGCGGCAGTCCCCGTAGGAGATTCTTGATCTCCGGGATCCGTGGCCGTATTGGACTGGCTCCGGGTGCGAGGACCCCTCGGGATCCTCAACGCCCGTGCCGATCCGCTTCTATTCGCCGCGGGACCGACGTCCCCAGGTGCGCTTGTTGACCTCGTTCGGCGTAGCGAACGAACCTACAAAAAGATACGAACAAAAAAGTAAGAAAGAGACTCCGTACCCAGACCAACTTCCTTGTCGTAGCCAAAATCTTGATCAGGTCTCCTGTACACAAATAATTCTAGGTCGGGAGACCACTTTTGTAGTGCAATGTGCCTGGCAGGCTGCGAACACAGTCCGACGGTCAAACGAAAAGAAGAAAAACAGCAACAGAAACAACCACTGCCGATGGCACGCACTACGGAGCGTTCGAGGCTCCCTTTCCCCTTGTGTGGGCTTGCGGCCCACTGTAGCTCAACTCCGACGGGGGGTAAGGAAAGATGCCCGGCTCGGGAGGATAATAGTGGTAGAGACTTGTGAAGACTTGAGTGCTCGGCGAGTGCCGGTTGGGCTTGTGTACGGGAATGTAACCGCGGTTCGCTGGGTTGTAAGGCCAATGCTCGACGAGTGTCTTCAGCACCTTGGGTATAATTCAAGGTCCTCGACGGGGGCTTGTTCAGCACTACCGGACGGGATCGTAACCGTGTAGCAACGCTATTACGGACGTGTTGCCCGATGGCTAAAAACACCCTCACCAGCGCAATCGCGATCGCGATAGGTGGTACCAACTCTGTCTTATACAGTAAGACCTTCGACGGAGGCGTCGTTGCAACAGTCGTCCTACGGAACTTGAAACAGTAGCAGCGCTACAAAACGTGTTGCCTGATGGCTAAAACACCTACACCGGATCGGTCGCAACCGACTCCAATGGAACCAACACAATTAAGGGAAAAATAGATGTAGAGATAGAAAAGGTAAAAGGATAAGGAAAAGTAATGGGACCCGGACCAATAGAGGATGTCGTTAGCAGTGTAGAAGGGAAGCGCGTCACGTGAACGAAAGCGGTCTTCGACGAAGGCGAGATCTAACTCGGCAACTCGGGTTACCTTTACTGACTTGGTGGTCAGAGGGCTAAGGTATATATCGCCCCGCCGGGGCCACTACAGTAGCTCTCGGCGCTAGATCCTATATCTAATCTAATGTTAAATAAGTAATATGCAACTAATTAATAATTAAAATAATTAAAATAATAAAGTGAAATAATTTTCACCACTTTGTCATCGCCCTCAATTCCTTTTCTTTTCACTCCCTCACGGTGCAGCCGATTATTGCACTACAATTTCGTACTGGCCGGAAGCGGTACAGTACCTGCTACGCATTTATGCGACAAACGACGCCATCAGCGGTGCAGTACTCGATCTTCCAGATGTGCGCCAAAAGACGGAAGAATCGGAAACACGCTACAGCGCTCGTCTGCTAGACGCCGAGTTTCGTTGTGGTAACGTGCTTGACGCCGATGAACGAATTACAATGTTCATCGACGGGCTCAATCCGGGAATCCGATCTTTCTCACGCTATCGCGAGACAGAACGTCGAATGGGACGAAGTCGTCGTGACGGAATCACGTTCCTGGATATCGTCCAGTACGCTCTGTAGCATAAACACCCCCCTGACGTAGAGGGGTGTATGCTTTAGCTCGATCAAGACCCTGGGAGGAGGGCGACAAGACGGGGAGAACACACAACTAACGAGACAGGGAAGCGGGCCCTGGTAGCGTGATAAAGCGGGACGGTCGGGGACGAGCGTACGCGCGGGCCGATCTGCGCCTCGACGCCCCGGAGCAGCGCTGGTTAACGTACCAGCGCTGACGGGCGGAGGCGGATCTAGGCTTGCTCGCGTACGCGTGTGTCCCTTACCCGCTTTGTCCCGTTTAACGCGCGCGGAGGCGGATCGCGCGTGTTAGTTAACCTGGAAGACGGACCTAGGGCGTAGGTCGTGGACAAGTCTGTGCTTGTCCACCTACGCCGCCGTCGGTCTCGCTCGTATTTAATGTATACAACGCCTCTATCATAATACTGCAGTTCCAGTGCGCTGTAGTAACCTACTGTAGCGCAGGTCGTCCCGCGCTGTAATTCTGTCAGCTGTCGGGGCTGACAGGACACGTGTGAGACCCGTGCTGTGCGTGCGGTGGTACGCCCCTCATACACGTGTACGCGTGTGGTTGCGTGTCCCCCGTACACGTGGGGGTACACGTGTGCGCGTGTGTGGTTCGTATTGATCTGATCTAAATTTAATCGCGAACCGCCGTTATGCCACACGCTCAGAATGAAGGTGATGCCCTTCGGGCCCGCTTTGGTGGCGAAAGAAACGCTGAACATGGCGGAAAGAGGCAGGTCGGCATTTTGAAGCCGCCGACTCGACCGGCGCAATCGCGCGCCGGACAACATCGAATGATGATGACAGAGTCTTCTGCTGACTCTCGGCCGAGGATGGCAGAAAACTACGCTGTGGGGGGCGAGTCGATGCACCTTATGCAAGGAGACTGGTCATCCGTACGGACGGCGGAGCTACCGTCGACCGCCGAGACGCAAACGGACAACCCGGAGTCGATGATGCTCACAAGGCGCCCGCACGCTCCCGTTCCCCCCCGGCTATCCAAGGACAGGAGCATTCACGCCATGTTCGCGCCGACCGTCCTGGCTGGAAAGTCAACATGCGAGGAATTCTAAACCCGGAAAGGCCACGTGGTCACTTAATTTTCCAAAAGTGCTACGGACCGAACCACATCGCACCACACTGCGTAGTTCAACTCTCGATTGCCGATTCATCTCGTATCATACGAAATTACGACAACCTCTCTGCAGAAGAAAAGCAACGCGTACCCGCGGACAGCTATTGGAAGTTACGGGCCCTGGACGAGATTTTCAACACCCGGGCTGGCGACCTCCAGAACGCGGAAGCCGCGAAAACTGACGCCAAACAAGGCGGTACAGTGTCCAAGGACAACCAGGGAAACTAACTTCGGGAGTCCGCGTCGAAGCGGAGGCGAGAGGGCCTCCCCTGGCTATCTGGATCCTGACGCCGGGCGGCGAAGGTCGCCCCTCCCCAGTGAAGACCCTGTCCAGGAAGAATCTGTTGAACCCCAAACATGGGAGCAAGCTCAGCGAGCTACGCCGACCATCATGGTCGCCATGTGGCGAAAATACGTGCCCCCACGTTTACAAGGCACAATTATGGTGATGGCGAAACGCAATTACAAGTGCTACGCCTACTACTGGCTAGTCCCGGAACTTTTGGCAAGGAAGCTCACAGTGCTAGACACTGGAGCTGGGCCAAACTTTATTCGAAAAGATGAACTACCTCCGCAGTATATGGAGAAAATGAAACCAGGATCAACCCTGAACATTCGGGATGCAAACCGTAACCCAATTTTAATAGCTGGGACAATTGATCTAGTTGTCCGAATTGGTTCGCGAATTACTCGCGTCGGATTTCTCGTATGCGAGCGCCTGGCGTCTGCAGTAGTCCTTGGATGTGACTTTATGGACCGCTTCTTGGAAGCTGTCTACCCACGTCGCAAGACGATCGAGCTCGATGACGGGTCCTCGGTCCCTATCACGAGAGGGCCCCTCAGGCGACCGCTGAGTGCACCGCCATTGCCAACGTCTCAAGAATTCGGCAAGGCTGGCGGTCGGACATCGCCTTGAGTAAGCGTTACCAAGCCAGTCGTGCTTGAACCTGAAACGCAATCATTCATCTCCGTGACGTCAAAGCGGCATGGCCACATGGTCCTCGCAGCCGCATGAGAAACTTGACACAAATAGTCAAATTATCGCCTCCAATGGCGTTGTGCAAGTCGAGCCAAATTGCGAGTTTCTAGTGCTCGTTGCCGATTTTAGCATCGCTCCTTATCGACTCGTCAAGGGCCAGACAATTAGTACTATGCCGCCACATCCCACCCCTGTTATAGCGAGCAAAGTCAGCATGGCTGCAATGCTAGGCCTCACCGATGACGAAGCGAACGAAGTCCAACAAGACTTAGACAAGGAAGCCAATTGGGTGGTAGAAGACGCCTCTATGGCGAGCAATCCGGATGACGTGGATCTCTCACACGGCCCGGCACGCCATCGTGATCAGATCAAGTCTGTGCTACTCAAGTACAGCTCCATGTAGAGTGGGGAGCTAGGTGAGATCAAGGCCACGAAGCACCACATCGACAAGATGACTGGAACGCGACCGATCGGGCAAAACCCCTACCGAGCAGTACTGCACGTGCGGGAGGCGGAGCTGAAAGAGCTAGACCGTATGCTCCGAGCCAGAGTAATCGAGCCGTCGAAATCAGCATGGGCCTCGCCGTTTGTACTGGTGCCTAAGAAGGACGGGCTGTTGCGCTTCTGCGTGGACTACCGGCAGCTAAATGCTGTGGCCATACGAGATTCATACCCGTTGTCTCGAATGGACGAGTATATTGACTCCCTAGGAGAAGCCACCGTCTTTTCGACGCTCGACTGCAATACAGGGTATATAGGGTATTGGCAAGTACCCGTCGCAGAAGAAGATCGCGAGAAAACCGCGTTTGTGTGTCACGCTGGACTGTACAAGTACCTGCGCATGCTCTTTGGGCTAACGAACGCTCCTGCTACTTTCCAGCGAACGTTGGATATTATCCTATCCTCCTTCAAATGGAGATCCTGTCTTGTCTACCTTGATGACGTAATCCTTTTCTCGAAGGATATTGAGAGCCATATACGTCACGTTGACGAAGTGTTAGGCGCTGTGCAGTCGGCGGGAGTGTCCCTCAAGTCGGAAAAGTGCTCTTTCTTCACACAAGAAGTACATTACCTCGGCCATGTTATACGGCCAGGGACGGTCTCGATCGACGAGATATCGACCAGGGCTTTACGCGAGATCGCGATACCACCACCCAGACTGAGCTCCGCTCGTTTTTGGGTTTGTGCAACGTCTATCGACGATTTGTACCGAACTACGCCCACAGGGCGGCGCCGTTGAACAAGATTCTCAGGAAGGGGCAACCAGTACAGCTGGAACCCTTTGGAGAGAACGAGATCAAGGCCTTCGATACCCTGAGAGAAGCGGTGATATCCCCGCCAATTTTGCCGTTGCCCAAGGCCGGTTTGCTATATTCGATGGACACAGACGCCAGCGACTACCAAGTCGGCACGACGCTCTTCCAATCATGCGAAGATGGAGAGAGGAAGCTTATCAGGTTCTGGTCTCGATCACTACACGCTGCAGAGCGAAATTACTCCACTCCGGAGAAAGAATGTCTCGCTGTTGTGTGGGGTGTAGTGACGCTGCGCTACTATCTCCAAGTAACACGGTTCACGGTACACACCGACCTTTCTTCCCTCCGCTGGTTAATAGAGATCACAGACCGATCAGGCCGTCTGATGAGGTGGCGACTCCGTGTTGGAGAGTTTGACTTCGACATGAAGTACAAGAAGGGTATGCTCAATACCCAAGCCGACCCGTTATCGCGACTGTGTACATCTGGGGAGACGACAGTCCCCGTTGCTGAAGATATCGCATGCTTTCTGGGAGATTTCTCCGAAATGGAGCAAGTCGATCAGTTTTCTGACGACTTCGAAGATCTCGAGTCGGCAAGCTTTGACGCGATATTGAAAACGGAACGCTACTCGACTGACGAGCATTTATTGGATCCTATCACAAGGGAAGAGATGCTACGTCGTCAGCTGACATATTCATTCTGTGCCGGAATTAGAATGCGAATCAATCGCGGGGATGACATCCCCTTCGCCACTGAAGAGGGCGGGGTTCTCGTCAGGAGCGTAAATGCGACACCGCAAGTGGTGGTGCCACAGGACCTCCAAGCGTGGATTCTCTATATGGAACATCATGCATTGCTTGCCGGTCACCCCAGTGGCAGGAAGATGTTCTACACTTTAACTAGAGATTGCGACGGGCCATCGCTGGCTGTAGATTGCTACGCAACTGCAAGTAAATGCATACATTGCGCTAAAGAGCAAGTCAAACTTCGGAGGAAGACTAAACGCCTCAAGCTGTTCCCAGCTACGGCGCCTCTCGAGTCGCTTTCGATCGATCTCCTTGGGGAGTTAATCCGTACACCTCGCGGAAATCGTTGCCTCTTGGTGATCACAGATCGCTTCTCCAAGCTGATCCGCACTGTGCCTCTCAAGAGGATTACTGCCGCAGAAATTGAGAAGGCTTCGTACAGCATTGGGTGTTGTCTACAGACCACCAGTCACGGTGCTGGCAGATAACGGAAAGCAATTTGTGTCCCGACTCTTCCAAGAGATTTACCGCATTCTTGGCATCAAGAACGTCTTTAAAACGACCTACCACCACCCAAAAATGGGCAGGTGGAGCGCTTCAACAGGACAATTCTGTCAGCGCTTCGACATTATGTCGCTGAACACCCAAAAGACTGGGAACTTTTCACTGATGCGCTTAGGTATGCGTACAGTACGCAAACGCACAGTACCACCAACCTCGCCCCCTTCGAGCTCGTGTAATCGCCACCACCGCGTGCCCTATCGCTACAGGCAGAACCTCAGCTCGAGGAAGTTGGCCCTACCAACTATCACGCCAAGTGACGAGTCTGGCGTCGTGGGCTCATGAATACGACTCAAGCCGAAATGAGGAAATCTCAAGAGCGCTACTGAGCGAATTACGACAAAAGAATACGCTATTCTATGGCGGAGTACCGTCCCGGGACGCATGTTTTCGTTCGAAGGGACTACGCTAACCCTCGCAGCGATACTCGCCATAAGTTGGCGACAATCGCTGATGGACCCTTTCGGGTTTGTGAGGTCGACAAAGACACCGTTTTCATCCAGAGGGGCGAACAGCAGGAAAGCTTTACTCGCGATCGGGTTGTACCTGCTCCGATTCCGCCGGATCCTCCTCAAACGCCCCGTACGGCGGAAGAAGCCGAAGGGACAACGGAAAACAGTCCCCCACGACGAACCGCGGGACCAGCTTCACCTATCAACTCTATTATGGATCTAATAAACGCGCCCACTCGCGGTCTGGTGGATCTACCGGAAGTACAGCCACGTCGTGTTCAGACGTCAACGGGTGTTTGGAACCGTCGGGATATTGGACAGACACCGCCGTCACGGTGAACCATCCTTGATGGTACAACGGAGTCGCTCACGAAAACGAACCACCAGCCGGACACCCAGGAGAGCGGTGCGATTGCCGACGTCTCTGAGACACTTTCTATCGAAGAAAAAGCCGAAACGGCACCGAAGTCTAGTCCAGATGACGGCATCGATGTCCACATGCGAGATGGTGATCATTCGCAAATTTCACGACAATCGCGTGAGCCCCTCGACCCGGTTGAGGACCTCTTTCTAGCTCCACTTCATCAACCCGGCGACGTACATCGGCTGATTATGACTACATTGTGGACAGAATCATCGCCCATCGGTACGATGAAAGACGAAAGCACGTCTTTCGAGTGAGATGGTACGGCTACACAGCGGAGGAGGACACGGAAGAACCAATTAGTCACCTCCGTCGGAGCCATGTAATTTTTTATTGCAAGCGAAAGGGATTGAAAGTCCCAGACTCGATCACCCAAGCGAGACAAGGGTACATTCAAGGCGCAAGTGGTTTCTCTTCACCTAAAAAGAATGTATACATGCCCTATGGCGCTACTGTACGCCGGCTACCGCTTCGTGCATACTCCTGAATGGCGTTGTGAACTCCTCATGGAGCTAAAAAGAAATGCAGGGTGAACCGGTCCGCCATCGCGTCACGCATCGCGAACAGACTCTGTGGGAGGGCGAGCCTCCCCACTCGGCATGTCGGACATCTTCGGGCTTGCCGGAAAACGTCCGGACACAGGGCGTCGCACTGAAGCCGCGAGAGCAGAGAGCGAGTCTTTCTCGGAAGCGACGTCGACCCCAGCGTCACGCAAAAAGTTGCGTACGATATCCATTTGGTTGTCCCCAATTTCGCGAGCTGGCTGAACCCGGTGAACAAGTATACCGGCTCCAGCGGAATCATCCGCCACTTCGGCGTTACTCACATTGAGTATAGGGCCTCCTGTCGAATCGGGAGTCTCTGTGGGCGCCACTTGGCGAAGTTCACGACTCATTTCGTCATCTTCGACGTCTTCTTCCCCATAGTCCTCCTGCTGGAATCCACTGACGTCGGCGAGAAGCAATATGCGCACCCCGACGATGGCTGTCAGGGATAAAACGCTGCGCGTCAGCGACCTTCTCCGCCCTTCTGGCGTACATTCTTGATGATCCTAAGGATCATATAATACAAAGTCGCCACTGGTGGCGCTTTTCGCTATAGGCGAGCGATCGCGAATTCTTGAACCGCGTTGCTGATTCTGCGGATTAATCGCGTCCCAGTTGATCTTTTCTACCTTATTAATAAGGAAAAGAAGCTCTTCATAGTTGCGAGTAGAACCCAATGCCGTGGATAACTCCATTTCGCGAATATAATACCGCAGAGTCGGGGGCACCCAGAGCAATCTAGCTCTGTCGTATACCTTCTGTAGGAGCACGGCTCCAACCTTGGCCACCCACTCGCTGTAAAATAGCGTCCACACGCCAGAATAGCAGTAACGGATCAAGCGCCGACCTGCGTACGTGAGTACCGGTGGCAGGTCCACGAAATATCCGCCAGGCATCTCGAACATTCCCCAATGTTCGATGATCGAGACATACCTGTCTCGATAACGCGACTCCGCGATCTTCTCAAGCTCCATCATTTGATATGGAACAAGGAGTCCGAAACGCGATCGAACACGACGCTCCCACTTCATGTGGCTTCAGAAGACTTCATCGTCATATCGACGTAGAAAGCGGAACTCAACACGGAAGATGGAGCGACAATGTCGGAGCGCAGCGTCACACGGTTGCGGACTCCCCCGCCACTGTTCGACGTCTTGCAGTAACGCCGCAAGGCGATCGCCGTAGAGCTCTTCTCCGCTGGTGTGACAGAGGTGGAAATCGAACCCATATTCTTCGGGGACAGGCGTTGTGCCGGGGAACCGATGGAAACGTTGATGCACCAATTTGGTGAAGGTGACGCGAGCCTCACGCACGGGTTCCCGACCAGGCGAGCCGTCGAGCCACGTGACTCTTCTTTTAAGGTCGGCGTCCATCGCCACGCAGTGGAGAGCCCAATCGTCGCTTCGGACAGCCCCTAGTATGAGCCCGTCGGGCAGAATACTCTCTCGCAAATATTGCGTAATTAATGGGCCATCGGGGTAGCTCACGGGGTCCTGTCACGGCGCTCTCGCGAAGAGCTCGGCATGCTCAATCGGATCTTTCCCGACAAAATCCCCGACGTGGCGGAAAACACGGCGACGCGCAGGTGCCCGAATGAACCCGGTTTCGAAGCCGTCAGATTGCGACATGACGAAGTTCTGATGAAAGGAAAAACGCGCAGATATGAGTCAGAAACGCTGCAGATTGTGAAAGAACGCTCGTAGTCGCGAAAGTGGTGTGACTGGTACGCCAAGAATGGCGGAGGACTGCATGGACGCGCAAAAGGTCTTGTGCAGGACTGCCCTGCAAAGTGGCGAGGAAATGGGACGCTTGCAAAGGCGGATCGGCACGACCCTTGAAGAGGGGGGTGATGTAGTGCAGTGACCCTGCGTACTGTATGCCTGCTCATCGTCGTCGCCGGGCCGCGCTCCCTGCCTTTGAGACGTGGATCACACGTGTACTGTGCGTGGTGCAACGCCGAATTTTTATTTCCAACAATTTCTTGGCTTTGCACTGGCGCCCTGGAGTGCGCGCCTAGACGTTACAAACACGTGTACCGTAAGAGAAAGTATCCAAAACGTCCGCGGACGTTTTCGATGAACTGTGAGTTAACTTGTGTAATGTAGGACTCAGTATCCAAAACGTCTGCGGACGTTTTCGATGATACCACACGTGTTCAATACGTGTACCCTACGTGTACACACGTATACACATGGTGCGCACAAGTTTCTACGCTAATTGTCGTCTAATGCCAAGTGGCAATTTTAATGGCAATTATTAATTTTAATTACCCATTTAATAACCGACGCCAACGACGGCGCTCGGCCAAGATAGGTCGGGTGCCGGAGGGCGATACAGAAAAGAGGCGTCAGGTGATTTTGTAGGATCCTCTATGGTTCCTATCTAGTTGGCTAAGTCTGGTACCTGCACCCTTCGTCGTCATCCTTTCTCTTGTTTTTCCTTTACTTTTTCGGCTATTTTCTACATTTCTACACGACTTGTCTTCTTCGTTCTTCTTTTGTCTTTCTTTGTTTTGTTCTCGATCGACGCTAGCAATAGCGGTTTGCGACGCAACCGCCACACCCTCCCCTTTTAGTTACTCGATCCCGAATACCCCTTCACGCGCTGACAGCCACTCTACCTGTGATTCTCGCGTTTCTCTGAGCTACCACAGACAGAGAGCCCCGAACACCCTAGTGGTGACTGGAAATACCGCTTTGCTTCAGAGCGAGATTTACGCCCTCGTTGGCGAGTGTGTCCACTGCACTACATAGAGGGTAGTTCATGGAAGTTCCTTATCACAAAAGAAACTTGATTGTGGAGCAGAGAGCATTGAGCAAGTCCATGTCTTCTTTGATGATTACAGTGGAATGGATATTCAAGAAAGTGAATATGTATGTCTCTACACTGGGTACAGTGTAGAGACATACATGCAGTCGACTACAGACGCAAGATGAAGGTAACCAATCTCCTGTCGGATCACTGTACATGGCTAGCATGCAACTTTGTAATACGAGGAATTATGTATATGGTAATCAGATATCGAGCTAATTCAAGTGGGATTCGCCGATTTCGAAGGACCACCTCGAGCATAAGAGCTCACCTTTACCTCGCATATCGTCCGGCCAGGCAGAGCGAGGTGGATCACGGGCGGAAGAGGAGCGACGACCAAGTTTGTTCAAAAGCTCGCAGGTTCTCCGTCGCGGACTTGGTCCGCAGTCACGCTTCGAGCCCCACCCGAGCGGAAACTCGGCAGAGATACTCTGTAAGAACGCTTTTTTCTTTAGTAAACAACAATGGAAAGCGGGCCCAAAATCCATTTATCTAATTCTTGTTAAGGGCTTGTATCAGTAACTTGTACGAAGCTAACCGTAGCTCCTGCATCTTCTAAAACTCCTCCCTTCTCTCCTCACGTTCGCGCTCGCGCTCCACGCGATGGGCCTTGCAAAGTCCGCGTTCAAACTAAAGCCGCTCGCGGTCCAGCTCAATTGGCACAAGGTCCGAATCGCGCAGGTTCGAACTGAAAGCCACCATATCCATAGAAGGGCCAGCTCGCAGAGGTCCTCCCTTTGACTTCTTCTTTCCGGTCCAGTTTGTTCTGCTTCTGAGCCGTTTTCCAAATCCTTTCTCTTTGTTGCAGAGGCAGTAAGCGACTTTGTAATTGGTCCTTCTCTTCATCGCGCTCGCGCTGCGCAGTCTTTTCAGCAGCTTTTGTCGCCAAAACTTCATCCCGGGCTTGTCCCATATCCATCAGCAGCTCGTCCAGCTCTCCAACGTAACCTTCCATATAAGACATACGACGTTTGCTGCTATCGCGCCTGTCCAATTGGTCCTCATCGCACTTGTATCCGTCGCGCACGCATTTACATCACACTTTCTCATGCATCGCGGCATTCGAATCGACATTTACTGCGGTTCTTTACATCTGCCTGGTTTTTGTCGAAACGCAGCAGAGGGAGTTCTATCGCCCAGGACTTCTCACACAATGCAAAAGTCCTCGTTGGCTGAGAACCATGATTGCTGCCCGGCCTTGCTTTTTGCCTGTTCCAGCATCATCGATAGCCGCTGTAGGGGAGCAGGGAATGACTTCGGACATCTAGAGAAGGGAAGAGATGCAGATGATGGGTGAGATAAAGATGACGTAGAGTGCAGTTGGCGCATAATAAGCAAATAATTGCTTACAAGACTGGCAATCACAATTTCTCTAAAGGCTCTCTTATTGTGCAAATATAGTCACGACCGAATTGCGGAATCCTGCAAAATTTTACAGGAGTCAAAACTATTGCAGACTTCTGCAATCATAATTGCAGGGTTGTCTAGGCATAGTCTCACTACTATTCTCTTGCAGTAACGCATCCTCGTCTCTCGCCAAAGAATGCCCGTACTCCACGATTTGGCTCTGTTCAATAGGCAGATTCTACTGCCATTCAAAAACTGGTGCCCTCTCTTAACACACGACACTATTTATCCTCCAATTATGCAAAGAAGGGCACACATCCGTAACCTCCGCAAGAATAAACTACGAATCAATTGGGCTTCGGGAAGAACTTTCCAAATCGCCTGCCAGCTTCCCCTACCTCTAAGTTTCTTTACCAATGAAACCGGAAGTTCCCTCTCCAGGATCACAACGGGATTTAGCTTCTGGTTTGGTACTGCGCCCGATTTGAATGAGTTCCGATAAAAGTTCGGAAAATATTTGAACGTTAAAAAGTCTGGGAAATTTTACTTTCCAGTTCAGGAAGCCTGAATCAGTGGTTCTATCGACTCAATGTTTGATTCTGTACGGGTTGCTGTGGTTAGTTGGCAGTTGTCGCCTGTCTTCCCCTTCGGTTCCGAGCTTAGAAGTAAAGCTTTCTTTTTTATATACTTCTACATTTTAGCTAGCACACACAAGACGCTGGGTTTAATACAGGACCACAAAAGCTTTCTATACAGGTATTAGCCAAAAATGCACCCAATTTCCTAGCATTCTTTTGACAACCCTATTTCTACCCTCACCATCGTCTGGACGGGCCTCCAGATGTCTCTGCGCATCCCTTTTTGGGGCATGCAATTGCATGATGGCCAGTTCTTTTAGAGGAAAAACGGTGGGAAGCTACAGTAAGCTGTCAGGTTTTTTTCAGGTCCCCGATTGCAGTCTAAATCAGGACGAAATTTTGGGTCCGAAAAAGACAGTAATTTAGGCCAGCGTTACACTGATGCGCAGCCTCATGGATCTCAATGGGCAATATACATGAATGCGTTATCCCGCAGAACAGAACTAGTCTACTTTCAAGAAAGTAGACGTGAAACTACCCCGTGCATTCTGAAACATCTCGAAAGATCATACATAACTTCCTCAATCGACATAGATTTAAATATATTCACGTCAAAAAAGTAAAGAGTCTGCGGTCGAATGCATATTCGCTTTGAAATGTCACGGCACACATTTCAACAGTGTTGTGGCCATGAAACCATTCAATATGACATCTCCAGCGCAGGCTTTCGACATGGACCAGCCCCGAATATCGTTCGCGAAAAGCGTTCTTTGTTCTCTCCGTAACGACGTTGGGAAGCAAAACGCTATTATGTTACAAGACACCGCTCGCACAAAGAGTACTCTTTATGCCGTCACCTTTATGTCCATTTTGCAGGAGACGTAAATGTATATAAGCCAATAGTAATATTTCCAGGACAGTAGCCACACTACCGATTGATAAAAGAACAAATACAATCATTTCTCTCTAAACTGACGTATTTGTGTCTGTTTTATCGTCCGATTTCAGGGGCCATCTATGCAGTTGTTATGAATCTGCCTACGAAGGTCGTTCAGGAATCTGTGAATTGGGAAATGTCTGATACTTGTTCTCAATGGCTATTGCACATATGATCAGAACTGTTTCCTAAATTTCATGAAACGTTACCTGCAAAAACTTCCCAGGAGCTGGAGCCGGCCGATGCGACCGTTTTCGAGGCATAAACATCTTGCTTGAATGCTAAATTGTACTGTTTTGGTCCGGAAGATTCAACATTCAATTCCGTCAAAACTTATTCGTTTATCTACAATGCTTTCACAATAGCATTTTACGCCCAACAATACAGACCTGTTTTGTTAGAGATGGGATGTAGGGTAAAGACGAGTAAGAAATAGATTTAAAGGCCTTGTGTAGACTGATAGAAATGGGAGATGAGATAACTGTTCTGCTCAACATTATTACCATCAACAATAAATACCCATGAAGGTTTACTGAGGTATGGGCATGTAGAGGAGACGCGTGTCAGGATAAAACACGGGCATTTTATTCTTTTTGGCAGCGCGTTAAATAGATGGTTACTCAAAACGGAAGTTTCAAACCAGTATGTCGCACTCCTATTTTGGACACCAATTTCATTGCAGTCAACAAACACCCCCAGACCGGCCAAACTCCTCCTGCCTTTTAAAATCTGGGACAATATTAACTGCAGTGAAGGCCCTCTTGTATGCATCTCTAGTCATGTACAGTAGATGCAAAACATCAAAAATCGTGTCTTACGAAACATTCCATCTGAACAGAAAACTCCTTTTAGATATCATTTTAAAAGGGGAAACATACCTACGTCCATGGGCTGCGTGGTTCCACTAGTATGTGTGAGAGGACAGTACGAAATTGTGTTGTCGGCTCTGTGCATTTCGAGGAAATTAACATCCCGATGGCTACTCTATTCATCGTAGAGTAATATTACCTTTCTTTTGCTCGTGGTTTTGTAGGCGATGTCGGTAACAAATTGATCGAGCCAACGTTCAATATTTGATTTGTCCACTCTTGCAACTTCTCTACCAATGATCATGAGACTTACACTGTAGAGACAGTCAGCCAGTGATGCAAGGTCGGCTCTGTTTTTTCTCCCTATAATTTTGCAGGCCTCTTTAGTTCCTTGTGTATTATACGTGGGCGTCCGCAGTCCCCATTTTCAAATACTATATGCATTACTGTCACTCTGCTCATGTTCTAAATTTGCGACATTCTTGTCTTCTAATGTCCGCTTGTGCCTGCCTTGAGTATAAATATTGTATGCCTCCCTCTGTCAGCATCTTTGTTCGAGGAAACGCCACATTCCTCTAATCGGCGAATTGGCCGGGGTGATACCACGTTCTTTAACCAAGGCATCGACAGTAGCCAAATAAGTGGCGAAACCTTCAACCTCCGCAGCCTTCCAAAGTTACTGCTCTCACGAGGAAGGGCTGCTACGCTTGGTTGGGACTTCATGTCTTCGCTGAAACGCCTTGAAGATTTTGGTGCCTGACGGTTTTTGGAACATCTTCCGCTTCGGCGATGTTAAGGGATCTTCTCAACCATTAAGGCAACAGCTTCAGCAATTCCAGAACGACGAAGGAGAATGCCCTTATCAGATTGGACAGTTAGAATCTCTTCTACCATTTACCTTCTTCGCGCGTCAGCCCAGGGCTCCAAAAATGAGGCCTTTCATTAGATGCATTCATAACTTTTTCGGTTTTCTGAAGCTTATAATGAAATCCGGGCAGTGGGATTCAGGTACCTTTCGCAGCCTCACGCACAGTTTCTCCCGCCCCGAATGTGACGAGGGCTTTCGGATCGAGAGCATGCTTGCGATTATTTGCGTCAACGTGGTTAGTCATGACGAAAAGTTTGAGCAGCAAAGAGAAATGAGAAATATTGGGGAGGGTATAATTACCAGAGTATGATTTCTGGAAGGGAGGACGAGACTAGCCCTTCAGATGATCTGATGTCTTCTTTCCTCAGAGTAGAGCAAGGTAGTACTTATGCAATATTTTACGTATCCTCTCGTCGTAAGCCCGCGAAACTTCCATGTCAGTTGCTACGGAAATGGCGGGCCTGGATATATCATGGTGGGCCGCCTGATACATTTCTTTCCAATATGGCAACCTGTTACACTGGATGGATCGAAACCTATCCTTGATTCACTTTACTTGTCATTAAGCGTTATCTGACTTTATACTGAGTCTCATTGCATTATACCTAGTCATCTCAAAGGGGAGAATTTGTGGTACTCCAACATATAGGTCACATCTGAACTCTCCCTCTTGCCCTCATGCGCAATTAATGACACTACGCCGACGTGATTTTGCATCCATTCAAACTTGACGCGGGCTAATGGCTTTGTCAGAACCTCAGCTATCACTCCGTGGGCGGTACCAAAAGTTATGATAGCTCCGGTTTCGACATGGTCTTTGACGTAGTTCACTCTAATCGCCACATTCTTGGCATTCTGAATGCCTTCACTCCCCCAAAACAATTGATCCTTGATTATACTCGAAAATAACTGTAAGCTTATGAATTTCGACTTTGAATTCAGGTAAGAGCTGGCCGAGCCAAAACATGTTGTTGCGTGCTTCTGTCAAAGCCACGTATTCACCTTTTGTAGTGGATAGTGTTGCACAATTTGCTTTTGATACTTCCAGAACGCCAAATTAGTTCTTATTCTACTTGGCATCTCTGACGTAGACTTGCGGTCAGATGTGTCACCTGTCCAATCTGAATCGGAGTAGCCTTTCATTTCTCTCATGTTCTAGCAGATTCGCATTGCGAGCGTTCGAGTCCCTTTCAAATATCGTAGTCCCCGTTTTGCAGATTCAATATCACACTTTCTGGGATTGATGCAAGAGCGTGTAAGCACGTTGACTGCTGCGGCTATGTCCGGGCGAGTCCACTTCGGCAGAAACAAGAGAGCACCAACAATGTCTTGATAATACCGCGTGTCAACTGTTTCATTTTTCGTTCCTTTCCACTTTGATCGATACAGGCTGGCATAGAGACTTCGCTACCAACTTGCATCCCAAATTGGTCCATTGTAAAGCTGATGTAAGGACTTTGAGACAACCACGCTCTTTCTTTTTCCCGAAAAATTGTATGCCAAGGAAATCACTTAGTTCTCCCATGTCTTTCATATCTAGGTGAGCATATATTTGTCTTTTGGCCTCTGCACGTTTCCTCTACTTGGGCCTATAACGATAACATCGCCGACGAATAAGAAAAGCCGACAGTCCTCGTTTCAGAAGAAGCAACAGTCTGATGATAGACCCTGGAAGGCCTCTTACTCATCAATTTCCTCCACTTGTACATCCACAGTCTCGGGGACTGCTTAAGGGCATACAATCCCTTTTGCAATTTCAGAGCATGTCCGTTGCCGACGATAATTACGGACCGTGCAGAACAATATTGTATATCTCTGCATCTATATCACCATGTAGGGATGCTTTCTTGACGTTCATTTGGTGGCTGACGTATCCTCGATGTACTGCAATGGATTGTACAACTCGTGCCGTGGTGAAATAAACCACTAGGGCGTATGTCTCCGTGACCTTTATCTGCATAAATCCCTTAACCCCAGTCTGGCTTTGTACCGACAGACTTCTCCAGTATTTCTGATCATTCTTTTAAACTCAAATCTTGTTGGCAAAGCCGATGTTCCGTCTGGAACTTTCCGTACGATCCATGTGGAGTACTGGCGCAGTCACTATTGCTTTTCGTTGATGGCTCCTAACCATCTACCGGAATCCTACGTAAAAAGCGCCTCATAAACCGCACTACGTTCTGCCCATTTGGCGGCAAGAAAGTTTGTTTCATGTCTGTAGTTGTCGCTTTTCTCTCTTCGACGTTCCGAATATCTCGATTGTGGCATTGCTTCGATAATAACTTGGCATTTGACCTGAAGAGAAAAACTCAAGTTTCTCTCCTCAGGTCAAATGCCTACTTATTTGTTCCCGCCGGTCTTGATTACAAATTCGTGTAGTGCAATGTGTGTGGCAGGCCGCAAACACAGTCCGACGGTCAAACAAAAAGACGAAAAACAACAACAGCAACAACCACTGCCGATGGCACGCACTACGGAGCGTTCCAAACTCCCTTTCTCCTTGTGTGGGCTTGCGGCCCACGGTAGCTCAACTCCGACGGGGGGAGTTAAGGAAAAATGCCCGGCCGGGGATGAAAATGGTGGTAGAGACTTGCGAAGACTTGAGCGCTCGGCGAGTGCGGGTTGGGCTTGTCTACATGTAACCGCGGTTCGCTGGGTTGTAAGGCCAATGCTCGACGAGCGTCTTCAGCACTTTGGGTATAATTCAAGGTCCTCGACGGGGGCTTGCTCAGCACTACCCGACGGGATCGTAACCGTGTAGCAGCGCTACTACCGACGTGTTGCCTGATGGCTAAAAACACCCTCACCAGCGCGATCGCAATCGCGATAGGTGGTACCAACTCTGTCTTATACAGTAAGACCTTCGACGGAGGCGTCGTTGCAACAGCCTTCCGACGGAACTTGAAACAGTAGCAGCGCTACACAACGTGTTGCCTGATGGCTAAAACACCTACACCGGATCGGTCGCAACCAACTCCAGTGGAACCAACACAATTAAAGGAAAAATAGAGATAGAGGTATAAATGAATGGGGAAATAAAGGAAAGAGAAAAAGGGAACCCCCGAGCGCAAAGGATAACGTAATCTGTAGTAAAAAGGTGCGTCTTGGGAAAGACGGACTTCGACCATGGCGATATTCAACTCTGGCATCTCGGGTTACCTTTACTGACTTGGTGGTCAGAGAGCTAAGGTATATATCGCCCCGCCGGAGTCACTACAGTAGCTCGCGGCGCTTGATCTTAGATCTAATCTAGTGTCAGCAAAATTAATGCCAACTAATTAACTAAATAAAATAAAATAATTAAAAATTAAAACTGTGCAATTATTCACACGTGTGTCCCCCAACCCGGACTACTTTTCATATCCAAATATTTTCCTTTCTTTTCACCCCCCTTTTCAGGTGCGTATTGCACTACATATCCCCCTTCTGAGCGTCCTTGCACATCGGCTACACTCCTTGATCTCCAACTCCTTCTTCTCTTCTCGACCCCCTCTCTTTCCATCTCTGACCGGCGGTCTCCGCATGAGCAAGGACAAGACGAACCCTACGTGTCTTCCACCTCCTGAGCTCGTCGGCGAAAATACTGCGCGGCGACGCACCGGTGTCGGCTTTGCGAACAAGTCTCGCGCTTCCGTCGACCTCCCTCCTATACCCCGACGTCCCCCTGATTCGGACGTCTCCGACCCGGCCTTTCATCCAGGTTATCATCCCTCTTGGCTAGCCCGCCACTACCCCTCACTCGAAGAGCTACAGGACAAAATTATGCACGAACATCCTTCCTTATTTGCATCGGCCCAGTGGTTCGCCTCCGTGGGTATTCGCGACGTTTCCAAAATCGAACACCAATTCGCCGACGACGCGGGCATGCTTCCCGGTAATCTCCCGGTGCTTGCCATCCGCTCCTTTGACTGGCAAACCCGTATAGCAGTTCCGACTTCCATCCTACGTCATCCTCCCCCGCGGGGCCGTCTCACTCTCTCCCTGGGATTTATGGAGGCCGTATTCGCTCGACTTGCCATCCCCATTTCCGACACCCTCATACCCTCGTCATACGGTTGCGACACTTGGCGTTGTCGTACAGAGGGCGAACGCCTCTACTGAGACAATCTCATTGATATCACCTTCGGTGACCCTGCCGCGGAGGCGGATCGCCTGTGGCGAAACCGACATACTGTCACATCCGATGCCATCTTCTGGACCGAACCCATTATCCCTTCGAATTTCCGTTATTTAAAACGCAGGGGTATTTTCTTCTTTCAGAACACAGTGCGCTTTGAACGGCGTATTCGGTCTGATACGGGGTACTTCATCGGCTACCAAATGGTAGAGGCGCGCAAGATTTCCCGTCAGCATTATGCAAGTCGTTACCAGCGCATCCCCTCATGGTGGAGCCAGTACGAGGTGAGTCAAGGCTTTTGGGCCGAAATGGAACCCATACTCACGTACTATGGCAGCTACCTGCCGGATCTGCAACACGAGTTATGGGTGGTCTTCCTCACACAGTGGTGCGTCAAAGTAGCTGCGACCCTCTTGTGGGAGACCTATGATTGCAGGCGTCTGCGGCACCTCCCTGCGAAGCTGATAGCACAAATGCGTCTATTGGACTTCTCTGTCCCTCTGGGTGGCTCTGATGTCAATCGCGAAATACGCTCCCTCCTTGATACGATCGAGGGCGTGGATTGGGACTGTGTCCCTCTGCAAAACTCCTCTCGATCCTTCAATCGCCAACGTCTCTCTTTCTCCCCTGGTCCAAACCACCCAGCCGCGGGCGACTTCGTGTGATTCAACCCCTGGTCATCGACCCTCTGTTCAGCGTGGGAAGCTCAAACGAGCCGTCGATTCGGAAACCAAACACCGGTTCCCGACGATACCCCCATCGTCACATCTGACCCCCGGGAGCTTCACGTATGATCCCGTCCTTCCTCTCCAATCCCTCTTCGATCGGCTGTCCCTGCTTCCCCGCGCGCAGCCCTAGCCTCTCCATTCTCGTCAAAGGCGCTCTCAGCTGTCAAAATTCCTTCGGCAGGCCACACCGAAACATTATCGGTAAGGGAAGTGATATCTTCCCCCCCCCCCCCATCTCCAACAATTTCTAAAATTACCCACGACGTCACGAGCGTATACTGTGCCTTGCTCCGTGCTCACGGTGTTGAGGGAGAGGCTCTGCAAGGAGCCTCGATTGACGACCTGCTAGTTTTGGCTCGCCTCGTGTCATCACTTCCAAAGGGCGAATCCTTTGGCAACCCTCCCGTCTGAGCTGACGGGCGCGACACTTCCCTCGTAATAGCTTGTTCTATCTCTATCCTGCCTGCGTGACGCTGAATTTGCGACCTCGTAATGTCGCCTTTGCTCCGTAAATAGAATTTTCCTGCGTGCTTCTTCGTCCCTTCGTTTCCTCCTCTTTTTCTCATTGATGCCCATCCCGTCATAATCACGGTGGCACCCTTATACCTCCTTCCTCCTTCTCTTCACCTCGCTACTTCCTTCTCCTTTTCTCTCTTTTTTTTGTATACGCCCCGTCGCCGCGGTTGCATCTTTCTCTTTCCACTTTCCTTCTCTTTTCCTCGTTACATTTCCCTCCTCTATTTTTTTGTTGGCGTACCGTCACCGGTGTCGCGTTCCTCTTTCCCGATGGTGCCGATCTTCCCTCTTATTGATAATCTGTTTTACTCCTCTCTTGAGTTGCCGCAATGGGTCCAACAAATGACAGCCATCAGGACCAAAATTTGTCCCTCCATGTGCGTTCTTCTCCGCACATATGTCGCCCATTCGACCAATACGCACAGGCTACCCAGGCTCTCACATACCTTCTCCCATCCTTTTGAGGTTGCTATAGCTTTGTAGCGCCTCTAAAATAGAAAACGTTGTTTGGAGCTTCTTCAGTCTCCCTCAAATACTCTCAACGAGACCGGGTACGCGTTCGTCTACAGTATGACACAGAATGTCGCGCCCCTGTGATTGAAACAATCGTGAGTAATAAAATTTCTCCTCGTTGTACTTGGTCTCCTGTCCACGACCCTTCATCATGGTTACTGCGTAAGGCCGTGAGTTCAGTATTTCTTCGTCCCACGCCACCTTTTCCATCATCAGTTCATTCACTCCCCGCCTGGCATCTTCCATCACGTAGGCACACACTCGGCGTAGCGACGCTCTCTGCTCTCTGTTACTATGTCATTAATTGCGAGCGACCGACGACGGGGACCCCCCATTCGGCTTAATAACGGGATCTTATCTTAGAAGACTTCGAACGGGTCCCCCACGAAGTGGCTCTCCACTCGGCTTCCTTGGTCTTCGACCGCCTCATATAATGCATCGTCGAATCGTAGTTTCAACCACTCTACAGTACGCGAACCTTCTCGTCCTGTGCGTTGGGCATCAGCCCATTCGCTCGGAAGCCTTCAAGCTTGAAGCACGCACCGGTGATCTTGTCAATGTTGTTCACTCGTCATGTTCTCATTTTCTACCTCGTTCCTATGAGGGAGGAAAACTGCCGTCCTCTTCGAAGACTTCCATCCTTCCAAATGCATCAATAAATAAAGTAAGAAATGGTATCGGGCAACCCCGCTGTCTGAGTGTACGGGGCGTCGCCCCCTTATATATTTATGTCTTCTAGTATGACAGCGTCTTGCTGCACACGTTGTCCTCGTATCGGAGGGACCTTTTTTTCCCATCAAGAGTGGGGCTTTCCTCTTTCTCGCGACTGGGAACGAGCTTCAAAAGCATCGTCCCTTCGAATTTCCCCTTTAAGTGGGAAAACAATGGCGACTGCGTCACCAGCGCGACGATTGTGTTATTTGACCGTCCTTGTCTCTGCTTTCATACTGCGAAAAATTCCATTCGTAGTCGACCACGATCTCCGTGAGACAGGCCATTCGTGCGATGCCTCTACTGTATTCGTGCGTTGCATCCCGGTTCGTGTACATATCTAGTCCAAATAAAATTGAGCGTAGAGGCAGAACATGTCTCTCTGGTCCTCCATCGCGAGGGGGCTTGACAGTCCTCCTATAGTTGTGTCTTAGAGGGAGTTAGAGTATTTTGGTGATCTTGGGGAGCGTTGTCGCCCTTGCCAAGGCCACTCGCGACATCTTCGATCTTGGCATGTGGGGGACGCGTCCCTTGCCCCAGGCTTGAAAAACGACACTCTCCATCTCCTCCCTGTGTTTCGTTGTACTTCACTGCCTTCGCAAAAAAAACCCGATAGAAAGAGGACAGAAAGAAATAATAAAGTAGAAAGGTACGGGAATACGGAGGGGAATAAAACAAAACAGGGGAGAAGGACATGAAAAAGAAAAGGGAGGGACCCTTACGGTTGGTCGCTCAGGGTAAAAAAAATTGACGTGAGCTGTGACATCGACAGTCGTCAAGACCAACGGACTGATCGCCGTATTCAAGCTCGTCGAGCTACCCATTCTCTCCGCTGGAGTCGTTCTCGCCGCAGTGGTCCTCTAGGGCGTACGAGGAGGAGACTAGGGAGTGACCCTCCGTCACCTCATAAATGAAGAAAGCAAATGCCGTTTCCCGTGTATCTTGTTTCCCTGTTTTTCTTTCCTTGGTTGCTGCCTCGAACGACGAAGTCTTTCACGAAAATATTCGCCGTCTGGGGCAGGAACAGGCAGCCTTCCTAGGAGAGTGTGTGCGAAGACTTAAACGCCGTCTTTCTCGAAGTCTGCATGTCATGTACTCGTGTGGGAGGACCCTCCCGCTCGTCGAGCGTCGGTCTCTAAGTTCGCCGATCGTAGTCACCGCCTTTGAAACGAGTCCGGCGGCGTCGTGGTTCTGTGTTGTGGTCAGCGTCGCGCGCGATGGTTGGTGACGGGGCTTCCGGACGGCCTCTGACACTTGTGCCGTTGGCTATAGCAAGCGACAACCCGTTCTCGTATGACCGACAAGTTCCGTACCTTCCCTTAATTTTGATTAAACTTTCGAAGACTGACCAGTGTTCCATTTTCAACTTTCTCCGCCCGTCCAGCAGCTCCCTGCCGGTATCCCCATTTTTTGATTAAATCATGCCCCACGAGGGCGTGTCACTGATCCAAGCGTCCTTTCACGTGCGCGTGGCGGCAGCGCGTGATCGCATCCAAGGAGGTGTATTACCTCAGCCTGAGACTACAGTAAATTTTTCATTCCACGGCATGGCCGCGCAGGCCATTTCATTCATGGGCGGGGGTCGTAGGCAAAATCGCTAAAGTCACTTCATTTCTCTTCTCCTCACTCCGAGGGATTTCGTTTCCGGCGACTGTCCTTACTCTCTCTCCGCGACGCGGTTCACAGCATCACTTCCAACTTGAGAGCTTCCGGATGGGGACCATCCCCCAATACAATTTCAACATTCCACTCGCGGTCTTACCGCGTCCCGCATCCTTGCCTTCCTCTTGATCAGCCTCCCTCGCATGCGCCTCTACATCAACTGCATCTTTTCCCCTTCTTCTCTTTCGACTCGAGTGTAACCCGCTCGTCTGCCTGACACAGCCCGCTATCCCTTCGAGAATACTGTAGTCTGTTCCTCCTTTCCCTGAACGGTAACAAGACACGCACACGACTACAGTGCCACGCTTTTCCTTCACTTACACCCTTCCAACTGCGTTCCGCGTTCTTTTGCCTTCCACCGTCTGGTTTCTTCCAGACACTTACTCAATTAGGCACAGTTCGTCGTGCTCAGTTATTCATAGAATACACTTCTTCCTCGGCCCGACACACAGCGTATTAAATTGCTTACGATCGACGGCTCGCACAGGACTAGGTACGCTCGTCCGAGGGTCGCCGAGCAATATGTGTTGTAGGGCTCATTCACCTTGGTCCGCGGTGCGGGTTCTTTCTCCCTGCGTCCTGTCAAGAGACAACCGAAAACACGCAGAAAGAAAAAACAAAACAAAACACAATAGAACAAAAACCAAACCAAAAGTAGTGGGTTACTGTGGTCAGGGGGTAAGTAAGTCCTCGATGAGGACGATGGTCATGTAAAAGTACATGGTACAAAACAAGCGGGCGTCTTGCTCGGTCTTCAATCTTAGCAGATCGGCGGCGAACGTCCCGTCTGTGTGTCGTCGGGTGCGGGCGACAACAACAAAAAAGTAATTATTTGGATTAACTTGCTCTCCGAGGACGGGACACTGATCTCGATTGTCGTTTCGCGTGCATCCGTTGATGACGGGAGTGCGTCTTTCGGTAGGCTCAATGCCTCGTCCGGGGGCACAATGTCACTTCCAGTCCCTTAAACGCGTCGCTCGTCTTTCCCTTCTCGTAAAGGCGTTCCGCGTTCTCTTGCCTTGCTCCTCTCGCTCCGACTTTCCTTGCTTGCGGACCCCGTTTGCTTCGAATTTCGGACTCTTCCGTGTTCCATAACCTGCTAATTCTATTGACGATGCCTATCCCACTTGCGCGTGCGTGACTTGCAGCGGCATCGGTAACTTCTTCCTTCGGAAATACGTGACGGCCGCACTGCGGGTTAATTGCTCAATGGGCTCCCACGTCGCGTCCTCGGGCGTATAGCCGTACCACTCCACCTTGAGAATCAAATTTCCATTTTGATAATCGTGGTCGACGACCCGGTCGATTACGTATTCCGTGTTCTCCGTTTCCTCTCCTTTACCTGAACTGTTCCCTTCCCCCTCTTGAAGATCTTCCAACTCGTCCTCTTCTCTGGACTTTCCGAAATCGCGAGGTCCGGAGATGTCTCCGCTGTCGGCGTTTGACCAACTAAATTGTCCTGGTCCCCTGACGTAGGCGCATGGGTGTGAGGACGTTCCTCGTCCTCCATTGCCTCTCCTTCTTCGTCTAACCCCGGCTCTCCCAGGAACTGTAGCGCCTCACGTAGGCCGGTTATCGCCGCATAGTCCATCGGGCTTGGGGCTAACTTCACTCTGTCTCGCGATACGCGTTCCTCCTGATCGCCAATGGCAATGACTACCGTATATTGATCCGATCTTCTGACCTGATAAGGTCCTGTAGCGACTTGGGCCAGCTTGTGTTTCGGTTCGCTAGCCGTACGCTGCTCCTTCCGGAGGAACACGTAGGACCCCGGTGGGATCTCATATTGCGGCTTGCGAAGGCGTGCGTCGAAATTTCGCTTGTACCGGGCTTGTTCCTTTCGCAAACTCCTATCGGCGCTTCGCATTAAGCTCTCCAACCACGACTGCCATTTCAAATAGTATGCTCGTGATGAGCTGAAGTTCTCCGAAGTTGGCTGCGCTTGTAACGCAATGCTTCCCGGCGCCCGAGCTAACACCAGCTCGAAGGGCGCAATGTTCGTAGTTCGATGAACTTGCGTGTGGTAGGCGAACGACACAGAGTCGCTAAATAAGTCCCAGTCCTTGGGATGCTCTCCAACGTATTTTCGCAACGCGGAAGTCAGCGTGCCGTTAAACCTCTCAACTTGGCCGTTGGCTTGCGGGTGGTACGTAGTCGTGAACACATTGCGTATGCCAAGAATTCGGCAGACATTCTTAAAGAACCGGGCCGTGAACTGTGTTCTATTGTCGGAGAGCAGCTTGACCGGCGGTCCGTACACGAATACCCGATGGTGAACGAAGGCTTGTGCGATGTGTGCAGCTGATATCTTCTTCAACGGTGCGGTTCGTACCAGTTTCGAGTATCAATCGCTGATCAAGAGAATATACCGATTTCCTCGTTTAGTTGTAATTAGCTCGCCGAGAATGTCGATGGCGACAAACTCCAGCGGAGCTTTTGGCGTGAAAAGCTTCATTTTCTTCGTGTTTTTTCTTAACTTCACCCTTTCCCGCGCACATGCGGCGCAATTCTTCGCGACTGAATAGCAGTCTAGGGCCATCGTAGGCCAATAAAAATATCTTCTCAAAGTCTTGTAAAGTTTCCTGCCTCCCGGGTGGCCTGCCAATTTTGCGTAATGGCTTAACCCTAGGACGCGGTCCCTTAACGATTGTGGTATCACCACTTGTACAAACTCCGCCGCGGTACGGCATAGAGTTCCTTCGAGTTCTTCGGTCTCCGTGCTGAACGTTCTCACCTTTCCGGCTTCCATTTCTTCCTTGATGCGGTTGCAGAAGCGGTCGACGGCTTGCTCGCGAATGAGCTCCTCCGGAGTGACAGCTTGGAATTGATCGAGGCGCTCAGGGGCGGTCCCCCCCTTCAGAGCGAGGATGTCGTCTAACGCGTCAAAACTGTCTTCGTCCTCCACCGTTCCCTCGGCCGGTTCGGCCATAAAGCATGGAATTTCGTCGTCGATTTCGTCGACGGTTTCTCCTGCGGTCCGTAATCTTGACAGAGCATCCGCTTGGCTGTTCGCCTTGCCATTCTTGTACTTGATTTCGAAATCAAATTCCGAGAGGCGGAGCCTCCATCGAATTAATCTCCAGCTGGGGTCGGTTACGTTCATCAACCACCTCAATGAGGCATGGTCGGTATGCACAATGAAGTGCTCGCCATATAGATACGGTCTTAAAGTCTGTACGGCCCAAACTACCGCTAGACATTCTTTTTCTGATACAGAATAGTTTCTCTCGGCTGCGGCTAACGTTCTTGAAAAGAACCCGATGGGTTTACGTTGGGCGTCCGGATGCGTTTGAAATAATGCAGCGCCGATTTGATAGTCGCTTGCATCGGTGTCTACCGAGTATGGTAGGTCCTTCTTCGGCAGCGCCAACACCGGTAGCGCCAAGATAGCGTCTTTGAGCTTGTGAAAAGCTTTTTCGCACGGTTCGTCGAATCCTTTTAACTGGACCGGTTGCCCCTTCTTCAACGGTTGATTCAGCGGGTGTGCGATTTTCGCATAATGCGGAACGAATCTGCGGTAGACATTACAAAGTCCCAAGAAGCTCTTGAGCTGGGTTTGCGTTTGAGGGTACCTCACTTGTTCCAATGCGACGGTTCGCGCAGCGTCCACTTCCAATGTATCTGGCCGAACGACATGGCCCAGGTACTTGGTTTTTTCGACGAAAAATTCGCACTTGCGAAGCTTGAGCTTCACACCTGCCTTCTCCAATACAGAAAGTATTTCGTCCACATGCACGATGTGCTCCTTCCACGACTTGCTAAAAATTATTATGTCATCCAGATACACCAAACAGCACTTCCAACGGAACGGAGAGAGCAGGATATCCATTGCTCTCTGAAACGTCGCTGGCGCGTTAGTTAGCTCCAAGGGCATTCTTGAGAAGCGATACAGTCCTGCGTGGCACGAAAATGCGGTCTTGTCGCGGTCGCGCTCAGGGATAGGCATCTGCCAATATCCCAAGATCGCGTCCAACGCGGAGAAAACCTTGGTGTCACCAAGCGAGTCCAGGCACTCATCCATGCGCGGTAAAGGGTACGTGTCCTTCACCGTTACTGCGTTTAACCGGCAATAGTCTACGCAAGCGCATGGATCCATCCGGCTTCGGCACTAATAAAACGGGCGACGCCCATTCTGACTGTGCCGGTTCGATGACTCCTGCTTCTAACATGTTCCGCACTTCTGCATCTTCTACTTTGCGGGCTTTAGGCCCTGCCCGATACGGGGCTTGTGCGACGGGACGAGTCTCGGGGATCAACTCGATCCGATGGACGGTGGTACTAATTTCGCCAAGCGTCCCATCACACATCATTGAATACTTCTTCAACATCCGACGGAACCGCTCGCGCAGCCGTTCCGGCACGTAACTCAGGTCGAGGTCCACCACGTCCGGCGGTGGCGGCTTAATCCTGCGTTGCAGCTTCGTAAATGCCGACGCGGAGAGCCCTGCCGACTGTTCTTCTGGCTGGTCCTCGCGGCCTTGATCCGACGGTTCGCATCTTGTCTCGCCCTTAGGCGTCTTGGGGGAATTAGGAAAATTTTCCTTCTTCCTTTCTTGAATTCCGAGAACTTCACCAATGGTGGTTTTGCTCTCGAGCGCAGCCCTCTGGTGCCGTGATATTTCTGCCACCACTTGGCCTTTTTGCACCCTGACAGGGTACATCCTAAAATTCGCAACGAGTAAACGAAATGGCCTGTCAGGCTCAATTTGAACGACACCATTCGTGCACGTCAACCCGTGCCTTTTGGTACAATGACGAGTACGGCTGAAACACAACCAAGCCCGATCTCTTCGAGATGCATTCCACGACGCGTTGCGTCCCTGGCTCGATAGTCGTGGCTCTTCGCACTTTTACCTTAGGGGGAATTCGCTCCACCTTTCCATCATTCTCGTCCTCTCCCGGGACGAGATTCTTCTTCCGTTTTCTCGTCGAGAGCCGTCTAACTATCGGAACCTCCAAGAAATCCGCCAACTCAACCGTTTTCTTCCTTGGATAAATGGCTTCCACAAACCGGTCACAGTAGTCCGCGCCTAGAATTAGCGGGACGGCTAGTTTTTTGCATACAATAAACTCGGCTGCGTCCACAAATTTTCCAAGCCTCACAGGCATTCTAATTGTGCCGAGAGTCCGGAGTGGCCTATTGTTCGCGTCGGCAATGTCTTGGGTCGGTCCGTAGGACACTAGAGATTCCATTCCAGCCGGGAGCTCCGATTTTCGCACAAGGTTTGGTCCCGCGCCGGTGTCCAATACAGACAAAACTCGGCTCATCAATCCGATTGTGGGTCCAATATCCGCGTAAACTTTGTAGTTTTTTCGCGCAAGAACCAAAATTTTCTCGGGACACTCCCTTCGCTTAACCCTGTACCAGGGTCTTCGAACTTCCTCCAGCGGATGATCTCGGGCTCGGCGCAAAATTTTCTTGACTTGAGCTGGCCCTTTGGGGCTTATCCACCAATCCAACAACCTCCTCCTTGGAGCCTGATTTTTCCCTTAGAGACGGGGAACGGGGATGAGCCCCGGGCACAGTACGTCGACCCTGTGCCTCTCGCAACTCATGCGAGATTCCCCTCTCTAGTTTTCCTGCCGCTGCGGGATCCTTCTCACATCCGACGGCGCAGGCCCCGCGGCGGGCCCTCTGAAGGGTTGGTTCGACCTTGGCGTTGAAGCATTCGGCGTGCTCGCCGTCTGCGAATCGAACCAATTCTTGACCTTAAGGTAACTCGTCGATGGTATCCCAAACCTCTCCATCGGAGACAACGACTCATAATTTTCCAAAACTCGGTGCATTTCCCGAAGGGAAAGAATGCACGTTGGCGCGGCGTGCTCCTTTTCGTAACAATGATAGCACACCAGTCCGTGCGTTTTGACGGGATATTGCGGCCTAGGCCCTCCACGGGCCGGCGGCCTTCCTTGACGTTGCGGCCTTGCCATCCAGCCTGGCCTCGAAACGTCGTACTCTTATCTTGCATCGCAATGCGCGGCGCCGGCGTGTGGCCCTGCCCCCGAAACATCATCACGGGATCCGTGGGCTCTGAAAACGACTCCGTCGTGTATGTGGGCGTCGGTAAAGTTGACGACCCGCTTCCTCCGTAGTCCTCGTGTCCGTAGCTCTCCGATGGCTCAATAAACTCGCCTTCGGCTATCAACGCTCCTTGGTAGTGATTTTCGCTGCTTCCGTGCGCACCGCGTTCGTCTGACGCGGAAATTGTCTCGGCTAAATGGACGGCGGCATGACTTTTGCGACTGGGATAAGAAGCCCTCGGCTTCTTACCCGCCCTGATCGTCGACGACGTCTGGATCGTGACCTTCTTGGTCTTCTTGTCCTTAGCGCGGCTCGCCGAGCCATGCGCCTTCGCGTAATTGACGAGTCTCAAAAACGAAACGTCCCGATTGTCTTGTCGGTTTTGAGATACCATCGGCTTGATACTCGAATCGAGTCCTTCAATAAACATCGTCATTTGTTCTTCCATCGAATATACGTTTCCACATCGATTGCTCGCGTCCGTCAGACGGATATAAAATTCGATCTCGTCTTCAGACGGTCTTTGCTGAACTTCTCGCAATGCGAGCACGGCTTGGCGGATCGCCTCGTCGGTTGCGAAACTCCTGAACAACCACTGTACGGCCTCCGGCCAAACGGATACCTTTCCGTGATGGGCCCCGGCCGTCTGAAACACCGAAGTGTACTGTGTCAAGGCGATGCCGCTTAGAAATTCGGGCAACAAGCGGATCGCTTGCCCCTCGTTCATTTCTTGAGTATCAAACTCTTGAACTAACTTTGCCAAAAAATCCAACACAAGGACCCCGTCCTCACCTTTGAACGTGTTGTCCTTCTTCACCTTAGGCGGAATATCTCTCCTGATTTTTCGCACGGCGGTCCGCCGGGAACTTGACAAATATGTCTGCGGGTTCCGCAAGCGGTACGTTCGGTACGAAAGTAATTTTTTGAAGAGGTAGTTGGTCGGATTCAGCGCCTCCAACTCCTCCCATGGCGGCCCGCGTCGCGTTGCGACGTCCTCTGGCTCAGCGTCCTCGTCTCTCCGCGAGGCGGACGAAGTGACTCCGCCTCGTCTGGAGGAAATTTTCTTGCTTAACAAAATTCCGTTTCCTTCTTCTGAAGGCGTTTGGAATCGCCCGAATGGTTCGACGAACCGCTGTTACCATCTTCGGAGGGACCAAGCGACTCCGACTGTGAGTCGCGGTTCTCCGGATCGTCACTCTAGTGACCCTTGCTTGTATAGAAAGGTCAGCGGGGCAGAGGGAAGAAGGATGGTTGAAGGTTGCTGGTGGTTGTCGGGAAAAGAGGTTGATGCCATTTTACTCTTGGTCGCCAACTATTGGCGCTACTTATACTCTTCGAACTACATACAATTCGAGCCATTAGGGCTGGTCAAATGACTCTCCTTCTTGCACTCTCGGTTGATAATCAAGTGACTCTCCTACTTCCACTCTCGGTTGATAATCAAATGACTTTCCTACTTTGCACTCTCTCTTGCTAATAATTTGGGACCGTTTGAGAGTCAATAATATCTGAATGTACTGTACTGTAGATTACAGATTTTACACTACGATTAATAACCACTGTGGCACATACGTCATACGTGTCACACACGTGTAGGACAAATGTCATACGTGTCACACACGTGTCAAATCGAGAAAAATGAAACATGTTCAGAATGTACTGTAGAGTGCCACGATGTACATAACTTACACGTGTCAACACCCAAATTGAAACATGCTCGGAAATAATAGGAAAGTGCAACCGTGTACAAATATGGCACGTGTCCATGTTGAAGACCAAACATCCTGAGATTGCTCTTGCAAGCATTTTAAGTTTCGTCGACGTACACGTGTAATATCTGTCTAGGTTTGTAGCTTAGCATGTGGTCGAAGATTTCCAACACTCCCCCTCGATCACATGCTTTTACTGGACACTGCAAGCCCCAGAAGTTCTACAAACTTCTGGAATAGAATTCGCCCAAGTGCTTTGGTTAAGATATCCGCAGGCATCGAAGTGGTCGGACAATGCGACAAATACACAATGTTTCTCTTAATAGCATCTCGTACGTAGTGGTATTTTACATCAACATGTTTGTTGCGACGGTTGATCGATTCATTCTGTGCAAACGAAATCGTCCCTGCATTGTCACACCCTATCATGATCGTGGGATCAGAATCAAGTCCGAGGACATCAGCAACAACTTGACGCAACCAGGTCGCCTCCTTACACGCTTCACATAGTGCAATGTACTCAGCTTCACACGTCAAAGTCGCAACCACAGTCTGTTTCCGGGAACTCCAACTGATAGCTCCACCACAGAACTTGAAAACATATCCGCTGGTCGACTTGCGAGAGTCTGAGCAACCGGCCCAGTCAGCATCACTGAAACCGAGTAACTCCGGCGATTTGGATTTATTGTCAAACACGATTCATAAGTTTCGAGTCCCTTGCACGTATCGCATTACTCGTTTTACACCTGCCCAGTGTGACTTACATGGGTTGGCAGAATGTTGGGAAAGCTTTCCAATGGCGTATGCCAAGTCTGGACGAGTGCCAACCATCAAGTGCATAAGGCAACCGACTGCCTCACGATACGGTGCCTTTGTTTCGGAGTCGTTTTCGATAGAATTCGTGGTTTTGCGACCTTGTTCCATTGGAGTCAGAGAAGGGTTACAAGTCGACAATTTAAAACGGTCAAGCACATTTGATGCATACTTAGTTTGAGTGAGACTCAATGTCTTGATAGTGCGATCTCTTTGAATCTCAAGACCAATGCAGACTTTTGCTTCACCAAGGTCTTTCATCTCAAACCGTTTGTTAAGCTCCCCCTTCATCCATTTGATGGCATGGATATCACTACCAGCGAGCAACAAGTCATTGACATAAAGTGCAATTAGCATGATAGTGTTACCAATGCGTTTAATGTAGAGGCACGGATCACTACGTGAAGTCTCAAATCCCAATTCACCGAGTAAGAAATCATCCACTTTGGTATGCCATTGACGAGGTGCTTGTTTAAGACCGTAAAGTGCCTTCAAAAGTTTACACACGTGATCACTTTTGCTTTTGTCAACGCAGCCTTCGGGTTGCTCCATGTAGATGTCTTCATCCAAGTCGCCGTTCAAAAACGCAGTCACAACATCCATCTGATGAAGTTCAAGGTCGTAATGAGCAACTAAGGCAAGAAGTAGACGAATAGTGGTAAACTTTATGACAGGGGCATATGTCTCAGTATAGTCAAGACCCTGCACTTGCTGGAATCCGCGGGCAACAAGTCTGGCTTTTGCTCTCTCAACTATATTGCCATTTGCATCAGGCAGCTGCTTGACATTGAAAACCCATCGAGATGTCAAGATGTTTGACGCCTCAGATCGAGGAACAAGTTTCCAGGTCTGATTCTTAGTCTGCGATGCAAGTTCTTTGTCAATACCGGTTTGCCAGAATGCAGCTCTAGGACCGTGGGTTGCTTGTTTGAGAGTCTTGGGACCTTCAATAGCGACATGCGCATGTGAAAGAGGAGCAGCTGCAAAGTTGCTCCTCCACCATGATCCGGGAGGTCTACTGATTCGAGACGATCTTCGTACAGCTGGAGTCGGAGTTGGAGGGGTGACATTTGGAGTTTGGACGGAAGGTGATATATCATCTTCATCATTCTCACCTACAGAGTGAGTGTCCTCGTTTTCAATAACCTCCCCTGAAATTTCATCCTCTTCCGACCCGACGTCATTAGCATTTGGGGTATCGGCTTCATTCTCATTGTCGCCACCGAGCAATACAACGCCAACCACAGAGTTGATTGAATCTTTTTCATGTGCAGGAATGTCATGCATCCCACATGTCGATTCATCAAACTTGGCATCTCCTGAAACAACAACTTTATTCAACTCTCCGTCCCAAAGTTTGTATGCTTTACTGCATTGCAAATAACCGAGAGACATCGCTTCACGCGCTCGCAAGTCAAGCTTACGGAGCTCTAATTTCGGTAATGTATACCAACACTTTGACCCAAATACTCGCAAATGGCCAACATTTGGAGTTGACTTCATCCAAATGTGATGGGGAGTCGTGTTAACTGGCAAAGCCCGTGAAGTAACTCGATTGCGTACATATACTGCAGTGGCAAGAGCCTCTGCCCAGAATCGTTTACTGACCTGTTTATGAGAAAGCATGGAACGGACAAGATCAATCAAGGTTCGATTCAAACGTTCAGCAACACCGTTTTGTTAAGGTGTGTAGGCAGTGGTGAGCTGGTGCTGTGTACCGTTTGAATCCAAATATGACTTGAATTCTGTCGACAAGTACTCTCCCCCTCGATCAGTGCGAAGCACCTTCACTTTGCGACCAGTGTGCGTTTGGGCAAACTGTTCATACAACTTGTATTTTGCAAAGGCCTCAGATTTATTTCGCATCGTGTACACAACAACCCAGTTCGAGTGATCATCTATAAATGTAATGAAGTATCTCGAACCACCAATGGACTGTACTTCGAGCAGACCGCAAACGTCGGAATGTACCAAGTCAAGACAGTTCTGTGCTCGAGACGATGATCGCTGTTTCGGGATTACTGATCGCGTTGCTTTGCCAAACACACACGCAGGACAAACGAGAGAGTGATTGTCAGACTTTCGATTCATTGCTCTGATCACATCGCTTTGACGAACATTGATGCCACTAACCACATTATTGTGAATCATTGATGCGATTCCTTGTACGTTAACATGAGCCATTCGTTCATGTAGCGTCTGCAAGGTAACTACGTGAGCAGAGAAAGTTTCATTCATGACGTCAAGTATGAATAAATCCCCAACTTGACTAGCTGTGGCAACTAGAGTTGGTCCTGCAGTAACGATGCATTTGTCATTTTCAAATGACACTTGCAAGCCCTTTAAAACGATTTGGCTAACAGACAGAAGCCAGTATCCGAAATCAGGGACATGCAAAACGTTGGACAATTTGCAAGGATGTGGACTACCATTGACGTTCAACATGAATTCTACCTCACCACGACCAGCGACATTGGCACTAGCCTTCGTGCCCATCTCGACTGATCCAGATTGCATCTGTTCATAAGTAACGAACAAAGAGCGATCAAACGTAATGTGAGCGCTGCAACCGGAATCGACAAGCCATGACCTTGCGTTTGCAGCCCTCTTTTCTGGAGTGGAAGTCGAAAGCAAGCATGTAAAGTAGCTTTCAGCAAAGGCAGCAGTAGAAGTTTCATCTCGAGATACGAATGCACTTGGCTTCATGCCGGGGTTGCGGGACCGGAACCCGTCTGGCGGTGCTGGTCGGCACCCATTCATATCCTTGCCCCAGCAACGCGCTGCAGTGTGTCCATGTCGATTACAGTTCGTACATCTCATATCACGTCGAATAGGCATGCGATTGACAAGTGCAGGTGCGTGGGGTGAAGTAGTAGAAGCGGTCTTAATGCTCTCTCGTTGTTCCTCTTGCAGCAGACGACTCTTCACAAAATCGAGTCCAAATACTTTATCCTCACTGCCAAGTGCGTCAAGTGCAACAATCAAGTTATCAAATCGTGGAAGCAAACCATTTAACACAGCCATTGCAATTTCTTTATCGTCAATCTCAACACTCATTGAATGCAATCTGGCAGCAAGTTGCTTCACACGATTGATGAACACGCGCACTTTCTCGGATGGGAGCATGGATACAGTGTAAAAGTCGCGACGGGCGGCAAGTTTGTTGAGCAAAGTGTGACGCTCAAACACATTCAGAATCGCCTCCCATGTCTCTTTTGCACTGCTACACCCTCGCACATGTTGCAAGTAGTCATCAGAAAGCGTGAGTCCGATGACTGCCTTTGCTTTCGCATCACCACGAATCCACTTCCTGCGATCATCTGAGGTCGCATTTTCCGATATATCATCAAAAACGTATTGATCGACATCTCGGAGAGCAAGCAGTAGCTAGATTTTCTGCTTCCAGATGTAAAAGTTAGATGCGGTCAGCTTCTCGATTCTGACCGATCCAGAGCTTTGGTCATCCATTTCGCCGAATGGATGTACCCTTCGAGTATACAAGGTCTTCCGTCCCGGGATCCCAAGCCGTTAACCGATAGTCAACACAATGGCAAGCCCACCCGTATAGGAAGTTTGTAGCGATTACTCGGAAACGTTTTTGGTGCTTGTTCCCGGCGGAGTGGAACAAGCGTATTCTTCTTAAAAATGCCTTAGGACGCTACCCCTATATGTCGGCCAGTGCGGGTCTTTCGACTGTGAACTAAATCAAACGTGCCACGAGTAAGCACAACAACTTTGCCTGTAGACGAACCAGGACTTTCTGGTTACTACCGCGAACGGTCCCTACAACCTAAATCGACTTGTCCAAACTTGATACGGTACTGCCTCAAGGGTCTCCCACAACACAAGAATGAAACTGCCTTCGTCGTACTCGTGTGATTTGTTCACAATCACTCCTTTGGTCGCCCTCTTCCGTGCGAACTTAATCAAGGTACGCGACCTTATACACGTATAGTGAGAGGTTCAGTGTTTAGGCACGTATTCTCTTCACCCAGGGGACCGAAGTCGTACCTATAGGGCTAATACCGAGAGCGTTACCCACACCGCCGACGCACCTCCCGAAGGCAGAGTGCAGATCGACTAGACCAGTACACTGTGATCCTCCCCGAGGATCAGTATTTCGTCTCTCGACGATTCTTGGTCGGACCCTCGCTCAAGTCAGATTTCCAATGGCACCAGCCTTTCACCAACAGCGAGGGTATGTTCCACTGAGGTTTTGGCAGTGCGTTGGCCACTAGGGACTTTCTTCCTCCCGACTAGCGGAAGGCTCACCCACAGCTCACACAACGACTGCCACGACAAAGCTGCAAGACCACAAAGTTGATTTCCAAAAACTGGGAACTGACGGACCACCAAACTGCAAAATCGGCTGAAACGGTGATGAAAACGACGGCGAAAACGGAAAAAACTGAAAAATCAAACCCGAAAGCGGAGACTGAAACTGATACCTTCTTCTTCTGCTTGACGAGCTGAACAAACTGATACTTGAACGACGGCGAAACTCGAACTTGAACCAAAACGAAGACGACGATCAGCGTTGAACTGGGCCCATAACCTATAGAAAGGTCAGCGGGGCAGAGGGAAGAAGGATGGTTGAAGGTTGCTGGTGGTTGTCGGGAAAAGAGGTTGATGCCATTTTACTCTTGGTCGCCAACTATTGGCGCTACTTATACTCTTCGAACTACATACAATTCGAGCCATTAGGGCTGGTCAAATGACTCTCCTTCTTGCACTCTCGGTTGATAATCAAGTGACTCTCCTACTTCCACTCTCGGTTGATAATCAAATGACTTTCCTACTTTGCACTCTCTCTTGCTAATAATTTGGGACCGTTTGAGAGTCAATAATATCTGAATGTACTGTACTGTAGATTACAGATTTTACACTACGATTAATAACCACTGTGGCACATACGTCATACGTGTCACACACGTGTAGGACAAATGTCATACGTGTCACACACGTGTCAAATCGAGAAAAATGAAACATGTTCAGAATGTACTGTAGAGTGCCACGATGTACATAACTTACACGTGTCAACACCCAAATTGAAACATGCTCGGAAATAATAGGAAAGTGCAACCGTGTACAAATATGGCACGTGTCCATGTTGAAGACCAAACATCCTGAAAATGCTCTTGCAAGCATTTTAGGTTTCGTCGACGTACACGTGTAATATCTGTCCAGGCTTGTAGCTTAGCATGTGGTCGAAGATTTCCAACAGCTTGTACGTCGCTTGTTCTTCTTTGAGGGCTTCGACTTGGAGCTCGGCTGACGAGCGGGCTTGTCCTTCTTCGACCGGCGGTCGCCCTCTCAACCCGAAGGGAGCGGCTCGTCGTCCGATCCTTGCGGAGCTTGATCGGCGGCCTGCTCAAGGTCCTTGAGACGTTGCGCGGCGCGATCGAATCGGTCATCGATGCTTGTCCAAAATTTTCCTAAGGACTCCAAGGCGTGATTGGCGTCGCGCCTCGCGTCCTTGACTGAAATTTTCAACGAAGCTAGCACCTCCGGCTCCAGAACGTCGGTCGCATCACCTCGCTCCTTCTCGACAAGATCCACTCGAGCCGATAGCTCTCCTAAAACGGTGTGGAACTCGGATGCTTGCAACTCCAGTTGCTTCCGAACGAGGGCTAATTCAGCCTCGAGATTTTTCGTCATCTCTTGGCGAATTTCCTCGCCCATCTTCTCGAACCTGTAGGATAGGTTATCCTTGTCGGTTTCAATCCTCGTCGGGGATTCTTGACCTTCGGGATCCGTGGCCATATTGGCCTGGCTGCGGGTGCGAGGACCTCGCGGGATCCTCGACGCCCTTGCCGATCCGCTCCTACTCGCCCCGGGACTGACGTCCCCGGGTGTGCTGGTCGACATCGCTCGTACAAGCCAACCTACACAAAAAAAGTTACAAACAAAAATAAAAAAGAGACTCCGTTACCCAGACCACGTTCGTACTACAACTCCAGATCAAACCTGTCGTCGACACAATTCTAGGTCGGGTTTGCTGTAGACGCAATTCTAGGTCGGGAGACCACTTTTGTAGTGCAATGTGCCTGGCAGGCTGCGAACACAGTCCGACGGTCAAACAAAAAGACGAAAAACAACAACAGAAACAACCACTGCCGATGGCACGCGCTACGGAGCGTTCGAGACTCCCTTTACCCTTGTGTGGGCTTCCGGCCCACGGTAGCTCAACTCCGACGGGGGGGGGGGTTAAGGAAAGATGCCCGGCCCGGGAGGAAAATGGTGGTAGAGACTTGCGAAGACTTGAGCGCTCGGCGAGTGCGGGTTGGGCTTGTCTACATGTAACTGCGGTTCGCTGGGCTGTAAGGCCAATGCTCGACAAGCGTCTTCAGCAACTTGGGTATAATTCAAGGTCTTAGACGGGGGCTTGCTCAGCACTACCCGACGGGATTGTAACCGTGTAGCAGCGCTACTACCGACGTGTTGCCCGATGGCTAAAAACACCCTCACCAGCGCGATCGCAATCGCGATAGGTGGTACCAACTCTGTCTTATACAGTAAGACCTTCGACGGAGGCGTCGTTTCAACAGCCTTCCGACGGAACTTGAAACAGTAGCAGCGCTACAAAACGTGTTGCCCAATGGCTAAAACACCTACACCGGATCGGTTGCAACCAACTCCAGTGGAACCAACACAATTAAGGGAAAAGTAGAGATAGAGGTAGAAATGAATAGGGAAATAAAGGAAAGAGAAAAAGGGAACCCCCGAGCGCAAAGGATAACGTAATCTGTAGTAAAAGAGTGCGTCTTGGGAAAGACGGACTTCGACCAAGGCGATATTCAACTCTGGCAACTCGGGTTACCTTTACTGACTTGGTGGTCAGAGGGCTAAGGTATATATCGCCCCGCCGGAGTCACTACAGTAGCTCACGGCGCTAGATCCTAGATTTAATCTAGTGTCAGCAAAATTAATGCCAACTAATTAACTAAATAAAATAAAATAATTAAAAATTAAAACTGTGCAATTATTCACACGTGTGTCCCCCAACCCGGGCTACTTTTCATATCCAAATATTTTCCTTTCTTTTCACCCCCCTTTTCAGGTGCGTATTGCACTACAATTCGTCCTTGCTGTGCAGGTGTAGGGTCATTATTTAGTGGTTCGGTTGGATATGGCCGCTGGTACATAAGTGTTCAAGAGAAATGTACTTTTCCTTGTGTTCTGCATTACTGGTTTCGCGATCAACCAAATTTAGACCTTCTGGAGCTAGTGTGCTTCAGCCATTTACGGTCGGCGTCTGTCGTACCTCGATTACACGTGGTGTCTCCATCTTCAAGATACATGCCACTGTGTGTACTTGTGTACCAGCTACGAGTGTGGAATATATTGTATAGTATACTTATGTAACGGGCCAAATCCGGTGCCTGTTTCGAGTGCATCCGCACTTTGAAGGTGCTGTTTTCGTACCATCCAATCAACACACAATCTGTACTCTTGGGTCCAGTTTCCGTCATTTTTCTTTTGAGATGCACACGCAAGAGAGAGACTAGAAGACACGTAGATGCTTCATAAGAGGCTTTTGTCCAGTTTTCATTTCATGAAAGGTTTTCTGTCCGTTCCGAGGACAGATGATTCTATATCGTATGTCCGAAGCATGTACAACAGATTCTCGCCTGAAACGCCGGGGCATTTTTGCGTGAAATACCTTGGCCCTTGTACACTTCATAAGTGTTCAGTTCCCTCTTTCTGCAGTTCCCTTTAGCTCTGGGCAATAGGGGGAATTTCGTTCCTCTCCATGTATTGTTTTCTTAAGAAATCACTGTAAGCGACATATTCGCCACCTCCATTTAACCGAAACGTTTTGATCTTGCGGTCATATTTTTGTTCTAACCACAGCTGAAAGTCCTTGAATTTCTCTAAAACTTGGCTCTTTGCAGATATGGGAACACGGTAATGTATCCGCAAAAACTCATCAAGGAATGATACGTAATATCGTGGGCCTTCAAGTCAGGCTTCTGGCGGGGGACCGGCGACTTCGCTACGTATAATTTCTCCTGACAACGTTTCATGGAGCTAAGTTTTCCTAACTGGCAAGCTATGTTGGTTACCGTTGAGACAATCTTCGCAATCGTTTGGCGCTTGAATTCTTTCATCAAATCTCAGTCCGCATGGGGTATTTTTCTTCGCAGTTCTCAAATACACCCAATGGAAGCATGGCCGAGGCGATCATACCACAGCATTTCTGCATCACTCCTTACAGTCATTGTTTCTAAATTGTTCCGATTCTGGTGTTACTGTATCACAAAGACGTCATCTTCTATTTTGCATCGGAACTCGATCACACCATTCAGCACGGCACGTCCTGCGTCTCCTTTAGGTTTGACATCATATCTCTCTTGGCATAGAGAGGAACAAGAGATGATGTTTTCCGCCATATCGGGGAGGTAGAGCACATCTCTCATAACTATCTCTCTCATGACTGGATTGCTTCCAGTCCTTTCGTGCAGCGCAACTGTGATTTTTACATGTTCATGTCTGTAGGCATTCATCGTTGCCTCGTTCCGAAAAATGTGCGGGGCCTAATGCATTTTAGCTTAATGAACAAGTCTATGCGTGTGACCATCCGATCTGATTCTTCTGATTCAAGGAGCGACTTGTGCCTTGCCGAATCATTTGATGTTACAATGAGCATGGATGCATGGTTGGCACTGCTGATATTAATATTTGTGGTATCGCTCTGACGTTCTGACGCTCTTCTGGGACATTTAAATGTTTTATGTCCAATTTGCTGGCGTTCCCAACATTTTAGCTTTCCTTTCACAAATGTTTTACTAAAGGACATACTGTGATGTGAGGGGAGGCGCTTTTGCACAGTTAAAGGAACAGTGCGAGCGTTTTGTGATGCGCTGCAATCGGACTATTTTGCGCCCCATGCTTTCCCATTGTATTCCTGAATTACCCTAGCTGTGGCCGTGTCCCACATCAACTTGTCCCTGCTTTGTAGTGATGCCATGACATATCCGAAAGAGGATTTTGAATTATTGCCAAAATATGCAAGTAAGTCATCTTTCATTTCGTCAGCAATGTCGATTTTGGCGGCTTGCATCCGGTTAAACAGTGACTGGTGTAGTATAACTACCAGCGCGCGCGGAGGTTATGAATCTGGCAGCCGGCACGGGGTACATGTGGGCAGGCGTGCCCACGTGTACGGAGCACGGGCGTGTACCGATCGGTCGTAGTGTGGCGTACGTGTACAGTAGCACACGTGTCGTCCGTGCGGTAGTCTACGGGATTACGCGTGTATATTATCATACGTGCCGTCCGTGCGGTAGTCTACGGGTATTACGCGTGTATAGTAGCATACGTGTCGTCCGTGCGGTAGTTGGTAGCTATTACGGGTGTACAGTAGCGCACACGTGCAGTGGCAGCATCCGCGCAGTAGTTAGTATTTGTGGCGCTAGTTTATTAATTGTGTACAGGACCCGGCACGCACTAGCCGGCAGGTACTGTACTGGGACAGGTGTCGGAGGCGTCCCTCTGGGGGGTAAAGACCTGACAACCGTCCCCAACAGTAAACGGGGGCAGGCTCGCCCCCGTCCCTTTCGCGCCTATACGCGACCGTTCGGTAAGTTTATCGCGCGCTGGCTTCTAACCCGTTACCGGTCGCCTCCAAATACGCACCACGAAGCAACTGCGCGTAACCGGCCAGCGAAACACATCCTTTTCGCGAGTTCGTCCGTACCGGTGCATTTAGCGCGTCGTGCGTCCGCGTCGCTTGCTTCCTCGGCGAAGCCTCCGCCTCTCACCCAACCCAGGACGAGAGGAGTTATCCCACATTTTGCTGGAACACATCAATGTACTCAGTCATTTTCTGAGATCGATACGTAAGCTTTGAAATTTGATTCTGTAGCCGAACTCTGGTTCCAACACGCACAACAGCATATCAATGACGCAAGAGTTTCCCCATTTCGTATGGATTACTTCTGTCATACATGCAGAGTCGAAGAGGGTTATGGCTGTGGCCTTGAACTATCGTAACTCTAGCTTTAGCCACTTTATTTCTCTCGTATTGATCAATATTGTGGGATGACTCCTCTCGTCCGTAGGTTGGGTGAGAGGAGGGGGTATTGCAGAGGGAGCACGCGACGTTGACTCGCAGGGCGCGAATTAAGCGATACGGACAAGTTGGCGAAATGGGAGGGGTACGCGTGGCCGGTTACGCGCAGTCGCTCCGAGGTGTGTATACGGAGGCAAAAGATAACGGGATAGAACCCAGCGCGAATAAACTAACCGAAACGTCGTAGATACTCGCGAAAGAGACGGCGGCGAACTTGCCCCAGTTTACTGTTGGGGACGGGTGACAGGTCTTAACCCCTCAGAGGCACGCCTTGAACACCTGGTTCAGTACAGTACCTGCCGCCTAGTGCGTGCCAGGTACTGTACAAATTTATAACACTAGCGCAATACTTACTAGTAGTAAATATTGCGCTAGTGTTATAAATGTAGGGTCGGGATCCGCCCGGTAGCTACTAGCTATCGCGCGGATCCCGACCCTACACGTCTGCGTTACGGTACCTGTCTAATCGCAACAAACTACCGCACGGTCGACACATTTACTGCTTTAAACGTTCAAAACTTCACGACTGATCTGCCCGTGCCTGCGCTCCCCACCCGTGGGCGCCTCGCACATGTAAACACCGGGCACGGCCCCAGATTAGTAACCTGCATGCGCGTCAGGCCTTATACCACTGTAGTATAACCCCCCCCTGGGGCTTTATTTTAGATTAGATCAACTCAGAATCGGATCGGTTACTGTAGAGCTCGATGCTCTACAGTACCACCACGTGTAACACCGAGTACAGGGGGCGCACGTGTACACGTGTACGCGCGGGACCGAAGAGCGCACACACACACGTGTACTGTCAGCCCCGATGGCTGACAGTATTACAGTGTCGACCGACTGCTACAGTACGTCGCTACAGTACATCGGTACTGTACTATTATGATAGGTTATTATGTACATTAAATATGGAGCGGACCGGCGGCGGTGGAGGAGGACAAGCACGGACTTGTCACCCACCGACCGTCAAGGTCCGACTTCCCGCTTATTGTAAGGTAGCGTTCGCTAACTACCTTAGAGCGGCACCGAGCGCGGGTTGAGGACGCGCGCGGTACGCCCACGAGCCGGCTCCGCCTCCGCCCGTCGGTACTGGATCGTCACCCAGTACCGCGCCGGGGCGTCGAGGCGTCGAACCGCTCGCGCGTACCGGCGTCCTCCCCGTTCCCGCTCTACCACGCTACCCGGGCCCGCTGCCCGGTGCCGTTAGCTGGTGTCCGGCTTCACCCCCGTCTTCCCGTTCGGACGGGGTCTACGTCGAGCTGTGCATACACCCCTCTCCGTTGGGGGTGTTTATGCTACAGTGGACCTAGAAGACCCTGGAGTCCGATCTCCGAGAAGACTTCCGCTTCTCTCCGCGAACCGATCGCGTCGAGATGAGCCAAGAGTTTGAGCCCTCGATCCGCTCCGAAGCGGCGGATCTGAGTGGGGTCGCTGTGCAGTCCCCATCCGCCCCGTCGGGCGACGGCGACGCAGGTCCTCGTGACCGCGAACTGTCGCTCGGCTCCTCCGAGGAAAGAGCGGCGGCGATGTTCGAACGCATAGCCGAATACATCGAGGAAGTCCGTACTTCCCTTCGGATCGATGTATCGGACCATGTATACACTCGATGTATGGCCGAACTCCGCTCCCTGCGTGAAGGGAGGTTCGATAGAGTGACGCAGTCCTTAGAGAATCTCCGAGCACTGATCGACGAGTTACACTCGCGGATCGTGCTCGTCGAAGACTCCCGTTTCGCCTCGCCCGGACCGTCCGGGCAAGGTCGTCCTGAGAGGCCGACCTCGGTGAGACGACCCGAGGACCGAACCTCTCCGTCTGCAGAGCAATTGGGTGCGTTCGCGCACCTCTCCGCTGAGCTCGACGCCACTCGTCGGCGTGCTCGTGACATGGAACGTACCATGGCCGAAAGGCTACCCGGTGCCCCCTCGAGAGGGCCCGGTGGTACCGTACCTCCGAGCGCCGCCACCCCCGAAGGTTGGCGTCCGACTGGTGCCGCTACCAGTCGGACTGCAGAAGGAAGCCGTCCTCCGATAGACGCAAACTTCGCGTCTGAGACCCAAGCCTTGCCGCCTATCGCCAGAACTAGGCCGCAAGTGGACCGCGTATCGTACGCGGACGAAAAGGACCGTGGAGGAGCCGCCCGCGGGTCTGGAGAACCGATGTTCTCCGTTGATCCCCGCTGGGGCGGCTACCCGCCGGCGAGGTACACCGAGCATCCAGGTCCGGTAGACGTTCGTACGCTACCGGTTACCTCCTTCGGCACGCTGGGTCCCGCTGAACCCGAGCTCGAGCCGGTACATACGATGATCCAAGAGTTCAGCGCCGTTGCTGACTATCGTATGTACCGCTTGGATAACACCTCGAGGCTCGTTACCTCGGGTGACGCGGGACAGATCGCGAAGTACGTCCAACGCTGTCGTGGGATCCGTCCGACGATGCGCAGCTTCGACGGCACCGACCCGATCCAGCTGCTGCCGTTCTTGAAGGATATCCGAATCACCTTCAACGCGCAACACCTGAGCGAAGGTGTTGCCGTACGAGTCCTCGCGCACTTCCTCGAGCGCGACGCGGAGCGCCTGTATACGAGTTATACGATGCGTGGCCTCCGCGCCGGCCAGCTCCACGACGACGTGAGCTGGCCGGGGCTCGTGAATCAATTCTTAAAACGCTACCTCACGGACGACGTGTTAGGTGAAGCGTACGACGCTGTCGCTACGGCGCGACAGCAATCGCATGAGACGGAAAGCACGTTTGCTGACCGACTCGAGACTGCCGCGTTCCAATGCACGGCAGTCTTCTCCGAACAGTCCCTCGCGCACTACTTCGTGCGGGGACTTGCACCGGCAACCCGTGCCGCAGTATCCGAAACTGTGCAAAGGCTGCCAGGCAGTCAGAAGACCGATCTTCCGACCATCCGCCGTATCGCTACGGCGGAAGGTACAACGTACCGCGCTCGGCGCGGTTTACCTCTGCCGGATTCGAAACCGGCAGGGAAGGCTGGCAGGACTACGAAGTCCGCTGCGACAAGTTCGCCCGCCTCGACCCTCCATATCGGGGAGGATGAGTGGCAGGCCGACCCTGTCCTCATCACGCAAGGAGCAGGGCCCGTGGGGGCACGAACCCCCTCACCGATGTCGACCGGAACGACATCGAGTTACGCGACTGCCTTCGCGGCCACTCCAAGAGTGGCAAGGGGTACGGACCCCCGGGTCGCAGAGCTCGACATATCAAACCGAGACGCAAAAGGCGAGACGCCTCGCGTTCCCCTCCTCACCGATGAGTAGGCGCGGCACGCGGCGACCTTCGCCTCAACGGACGGCAGCGCGTGCGTGTGCTGGCTATGCCGCACGTACGGGCATGCCATGTACGCGTGCCCGTTCCTGTCGCCGGAACAACAAATGTTCACGGCGTACAGGAACTACCGCTACCAGATGGAGACGCGCCCCGGGGCGCGTAATCTCCTCTGGCAAGCGGTGGGCGAGGGCCGTCCCCCGCGTCAAGGTTTCCCGAACCGAACGGGTGGGGGCGCACGCTTCGCCCCCCGTGGAGGCGGGTACCGTCGTAACGAAGTCGACTGTCGGGATCGACCCGCCTATCGCCAGGCGGACACAAGGTACCCCCGAAAAGGAGAAAGAGGGGACCGAGACCGTTCTCGGTTACCCCAACAGGTACAAAATGCGATAATGTACCTCCAAGACTGGGTAGAGGATCCGTACCCTCTACCCACGGAGGGTCACGAAGGAGAGCCGAATCGCTTCGTCCCCCATATCCTGCGACGACCGGACGCCGCAAGTCAAGGCCTGGAAGTACCGGAGTACTTCGCCAAGGCCGCCGAGCCGCAGTGGGGGAATCGTCCTGACCCACGCGACCGGCTACCGGAAGAGGACCTGGCTGTCGATAGCCAGGAGGTTAGCTCCGATAGCACGGGTAGTTCGAAAAAAGGGTAAAGACGTTTACGTACACGCGGTCGCGTGAGCCGTCTTTTCCCCACGAACTAGACCCGACCCCGCGTGCTCGCCAAGGACACGGGGGGTATTGTCCGATAATACATCCCCCGCTTCCGGAGGCGGGCACGGGAGCTCCTGTAATGCCGATACAGGAGGGAGCGCACGTCGAGGCCTCCGAAGGCCCGACGTTAGGAGAACAAGACACCGGGACAGCCGACGTCCCGGTGAGGCGTAACGATGGCGACGGGGGCAACGACGACCGAACAGATTCGGTCGACCCCCTGACTCCCGCGAGCCCAAGGTCGCCGGAGAGAGGTCCGTGTCGTACGGACTCGAGTAATCCGAGGGGCGTCACTGATCCGCGGACGCCCCAAGGAAGGGGGAGAAGGAAACGCAAGCGGGGCCAGCACCGAAACCGAAGGCCCCGACGGAACGACCTCACCGATAAGGTCGCCCCGAAGGTTGTCGACGGCGTCATTTGCCTTATGACGTCGAAGATCTACAACGTCCTCGGCTCGATAGCCACAGAGGGAAATGCATTTAAACCCCGCACGATTGCTGTTGATACGTGCTCGGGATATAATCTGGTGAGGAAGGCCGACCTTCCCCCCGATTGGATGCGTTACGTCGTGCACGACGCACCTCTGCCACGATTGGCAGGCGCGAATAGCAACCCCCTCAAGCTTTCGGCCGTCGTCCGTTTGGCCGTGCGGTTGAGGAACACGGTGTTCCGAATTCCGTTTGTAGTCGCGGACCAGCTCGCCGTGCCGGTCCTTCTCGGCACGGCCTTCATCGATACGCACGTGCGGTGTATCGACATCGAAGCTCAACGAATGGAGCTACGCCAAGGCGGTTCCGTCGCCATCGTTGACGGAAAGGGGGAGTCGACTCCCCCTACCAGGCGACACGGGCGACACACGGGTCGGCCAGACGTACGCGAGGAGGCCCCGCAAGCGATCCGAATCGCCCGCTGGGTTACCATCCCCGCGATGTCACAAGCCCGCGTGCGTGTGACAACCGCGGGAAGGGGCCTCGTGTTCCTGGAACCCAAGCCCTCACTCCAACACCGACATGGAGTGAGGCTGACGAATGGCGTCGCGGAGGTCCTACCGAATCGGACCCTCGACGTCATCGTCGCGAATTTCTCACGACGAGAAAGGAGGCTTCCGAAGCACACCGTCGTGGCATACGGGAAGCGCAACCCTCTCGCGATCCTCACTCCCGAACGTAAGGTCGCCGAGGGGATCGCGCACGCGCTACACCTGACCGACTTGACCGATCAAGTCGGTGGGGTAGAAGTTGGCCGATCCAACTCCGACGATAAGACCACCGCCGGGGGCAGGGGGGTCAAACCGGTCGAACGGTCACCTTTAGGCCAACCGACGGCGAGGGGTACTGTACTCCCCCAGCAAAAGGAGCCCGAAAATCCACCGATGGAATGGGAAAAAGAGATCGACCTGTCATACATCGATGATGACAAGCTCCGTGGCCACGTGCTCGAGATGCTCCGTAAGCATTCGAGTCTGTGGAGCGGTGCGCTTGGAACGATCCAAGCCACGGAGCACCGCATTCCCCTCGAACCGGGAACGAAACCGATTCGTTCCATGCCCTATCGGAAGGGCCCGGCCATGCGCGAAATGGTCGCGAAGGAGGTCAACAAGATGTTGAACGCAGGGATTATCGAACCCGCGAGCACCGAGTGGGCGTCCCCCGTGGTGCTCGTACCGAAGAAAGACGGCTCTCTTCGGTTCTGCGTGGACTACCGGCGTCTCAACGCGAAGACGGCAGCGGATTCGTATCCGCTGCCACGGATGGACGACCGCATCGACTGGTTATGAGATGCAGCCGTCTTCACCACGTTGGACTGCAATTCCGGTTATTGGCAGATCCCGGTCGCTCCGGAAGACCGGGATAAGACCACGTTTACGACGCACATGGGCACGTTTCGCCACTTGCGCATGCCGTTTGGACTCAAAGGGGCACCGGCCACCTTCCAACGTGCGCTCGACATAATACTCTCCGGAGTCCGCTGGCAAATATGCCTCGTCTATCTCGACGACGTGATCGTGTTCTCCCGTACGCACGGAGAACAAGCGAGGCATCTCGATACCGTCTTGAGCTTACTGCGGAGTTCCGGTATCTCCCTTAAGTTCAAGAAGTGCAGCTTCTTCCGACCGAAGGTGCACTACCTGGGGCACGTCATCTCCCCAGGCAAGTTGAGCGTGGCCGATACGGCGGCCGACGCTTTCAAGACGTTCACGTTCCCGAGGACGTTGACGCAAGTGCGCTCGTTCCTCGGGGCGTGTAACGTATACCGCCGATTCGTTAAGGGGTTCGCTAAGATTGCGCGTCCTCTGACCGACATGACGCGCAAGGATTCGGATCCCGATTTCTATAACCCCACGGGGCTGCAACTTCAGGCGTTCGAGAACCTTAAGAAGTGCATGATCGCTCCGCCGATCCTCGCGTTGCCCCGGCACGGTCTTCCGTACATGATACACACCGACGCGAGTGCCTACCAACTCGGCTGCACCTTACTTCAGGAGCACGAAGAGCCGAACGACTGGCGCCCCGTGGGGTATTGGTCGTACTCACTGTCCGATAGTGAGCGCAACTACAGCGCTACCGAACGCGAGTGCTTCGCCGTAGTGTGGGCCGTCCGCACACTACGTCCGTACGTAGAAGGCACGAAGTTCACCGTACGGACGGACCATGACGCCCTCCGATGGCTCATGTCCCTCACCGAGAGTTCCGGAAGACTCACCCGGTGGCGGCTACGTCTGGCTGAATACGATTTCACCATTCAGTACCGCCCCGGACGCGTGCATCAGGTGCCCGATGCCCTGTCACGACTCGTGTCGCCGAAGGCCGCCGATGACCTTCGCTCCACCGTCGAGGTGGATGACGACATCCTCACTTTCGACGGGGGCACGACAGTTCGAGACGTATCGAACGAGCTCGCGGACCGCGCTTGTACCGCGAGCTGTGATCATCAGGCCGTCCATGTCTTCGTAACGACACGGAATCAAGCCGAAGCCTGAACAAGGTCGCGCGCACGGACGCGCGACGAACCGCGAGGTGACGGCGAAGCTCCCGCTCTGCAAGGACCCAATTCGTTTTGGGAAGAGAACGACGAGTTCGACGCCGCCGCCATCCAGCGCGCCGAAGACCCCGAGGCTGGCGCGCTCGACTCCCTGGTCGCCCCACCGCAGGACGACCTTCTGGCCCCTCTTACGATAGAGAAGATAGCCGAGGAGCAACGCGTGGATGACTTCTGCCAAACCGTTTTGGCACGACAGTCAGAGTCCCGGGACTCCGCTTTTTTCGAGGACAACCAAGGGGTGCTCAAGCGGAGACACCCCTTCGACCCTGATATCGTTCAGATCGTGGTACCTCGGACGCTCCGCGCCAGGCTCCTTCGCCTGTGCCACAACCCGGCCATCGCGGGGCACCCGGGCCAGAACCGTATGTACTACGCACTTCGACGCGAGTACTACTGGCCCCACCTGGCTGCGGACGTCGCAGCCACGGTGCGAGGGTGTCGAACCTGGGCGATGAACCGGGTGAAGCTGAGGAAACATCCCAACCGATTGAGATTGTTTCCAGCTACGAGGCCCCTCGAGAGCCTCGCGATCGACATCTTGGGGCCGCTCCCCAAGACGAAGACAGGAAAACGGTTCCTGCTCGTGATTACGGACCGCTTCAGTAAGCTAACGCAAGTCGTTGCGCTCCGCACGATAACAGCGCACACGGTCGCAGTTGCGTTCTGCGACTCGTGGTTGTTCAAGTATGGCGTCCCTCGCACGTTGCTTTCGGACAACGGCCCTCAGTTTAATGCCAAGTTCTTCCACAGCACGTGCCGCGTTCTGGGAATAACGAATTTGTACACTTCGGCGTACCATCCCCAGACGAACGGGCAAGTCGAGCGTTATAACCGAACAATCGCCTCGATGCTGCGGAACTACGTGGGTGAACACCAGGACGACTGCGATGTGTACGTGGGGCCGCTTACGTATGCGTACAACTCCCGCGTACATCGCACCACACGCACCACGCCGTTTGAGCTCGTGCTCAGCAGGCCACCGCCGGAGTTCTCTCTCCGACGGGCGGACGGCGACGCGCCCCCTTCCGATACGGGGACCAACGTGCCGAGTTCCTCAAGACCTTGGATTCGACTATCCAGAAGGCCTATGGGAGCCGGCGTCGGACGCAGGCTCGCTACAAGCGCGACTTCGACAAGCGCATACGACGTCTTATTTCCCGGCTCCGTCCCGGAGAATACGTATATCTCAACCCCACCGATGGGGCTAAGACATCAAACAAGCTCGCTTCGCCCGCTGTCGGACCCTACCGCGTGCTCGTCAATGACCGCCGAACCATCACGATCGATCGTGATGGGTCACCGAGCGAGTCTCCGCCGACCGCTGCGTGTACGCGCCGTCTCCGATAGACGCGCCACGAGCAAGTACGACGACCCCGCGGCACCTCGCCGATAAGGTCACCGCGGGAACGCAGTATGCCGTCGAACGGCTACTGAGACATCGAGTCATGGAAGACGGAACTACGGAGTTCCTCATCAAGTGGGCGGATTACGACGCGCCCACTTGGACTGCACGGACTCACGTCCCGGAGGAGTTGGTGTCTCGTTACGCCCAACGCCTCCGGAGACGAACCGGCAGAGATCTCACCCAAACCGTGAACGCGGACGTTCACGCTTAAGGGGGGGCCCTCAACCGCTCCTTCGCGGATTAACCCCAGCCTGCACGAATAGACTAAAAGGGGGAGCGAAGGAGGTCGGCGGACCCTATCCGAGGGTCACAGCCTGCGACGCGTTCAAGTCAAGTCGTCTTGACTTCTCGGACGTGAAGGACGCGAGACAGAATAACAGGACAGTACGAACTGCCTGAAAAAAAATGTTGAGCCCTCGTAATGACCGACATTACGAGGACCGCAAAACCCCGTTCGGATCGGAAAAATCGGATGACCCCCCCCCCCGAACAGGATTGCCGGACGATCCGTTAAGTCCAGCAACCACGGCGAGGAGGGGCGCCCGACGAACGAGACGATCAGCGGTGGGATCACGAGAGCCCTCGGTGGGCGGAGCTAGGGACCAGAATGCCCGTCGCTTGCGTCTCGGAATATCCGAGAAAGTGGAGGCTCACGGCGAGCCATCAATCAGCATCCGGGTTATACAGCCCGGCAGAAGACCGGATCATGACCCTCCCGGTGTGGGTCGTGCGCGAGAAGACGCACGAAACGCGCAGGCAGACGCGCAGGCGAGGGGAGCGGCGTCAGGAGAACGCGCGCTAGGGCCGTTCAATAAGAGCGAGGAAGCGAGAGCAACTCAGTCGGAGGGGCACCAATATGTGCGCACGGACGAGAGACATTTCAAAACCGCCGCCGAGACATGCCCCGTAATGATACGGGGAGATGAGAACGTTACACGTGAGCGGCGCCAGATGCGCGCCATGCACCAACACCGATCGCGTCATCACCAAAGCACTGCCGCCACAGTACCCCGAAAATAACGGAAAAATTAAGGGGGGGATAAATTACACCGGCACGTGCGCCGCGTCCTGGGGCACTGTAAGCCATACGAAAAGCAAGGAGAAGGCGGACGGCGCTGAGCTAGGGTACAGCAGGTACCACCGGAAGGTACACACGTCCGCCCCTTGACCGAGAAGGGAAGCACGCGCGAGGTTGAATCCCACGCTCGCATCGAGCTGGTGCCCCGAAATACTGACGTGCGGCGAGCCGCCAGACTGGTTCTTTTTCCTCTAACCTTCCTAGCGCGCACTGCCGACCGAGCACAGGTCGAGCTTCGAACCCGAGCCGTGCCCCCTCGACCAACGGGGGAGCGGCGGACTACCGTTGAGGAGAAGACGAGCGCGGGGGGGAGGGCTTCCGCGCACTCGAACACCCGCCACCAACGGCGAACGGCGCTGGAAGACGCCTCCCCCAGGGGACCCTACGTCACTAACCTCTCATCTCTGTGCGGATCGCGAACTGCAGTTGCGAACAGGCGGCCTATGGCCGAAAGGAGGGACGGGTACCGACGACGAACACCCGGCGAACCCGCAACCCCAACTACGACGCTCAGAGAGGAGCAGACTAAAACGCTTACCCTGGCCTCGGCGCAGCAAGAAGACGCCGCCCCCGCAGAAGAGGGAAGAAACGCAAGAAAGCGGCCCCAGCGCACAGCGACGGCGAGAAGAATAACCTGCGCGACCGTACCGCGCGAGTCAGTTGGCTAGCGACGCCACTGCGACGAGCAGAAACGTCAGGCCCTCGCCTTGCCGCTAGCCGTGAATTTGAGAACCGGAGCGCGGGCTGCGAACGTCAACGCGGTTGGCATGCTCAGATGCAGGATAGATGTATGTGCTGCTGGAAAGCAAGGACGCTGAGAACCTGACGGTGGGCTTACGTCAGGAGACCATCGTGGGGAAGCGCGTGGTGGTCTACGAGGACGACGCCTCTTCTCGTGCATCATTCTGAGTGTTCCGGCCTTACACTCTCCTTCGGCAACCCATCACTAGCTTCACCACGCGGACCAGCTCGCTACACAAACGCTGTCGAAGAGCTGTGGCGGAACACGGTACAGCAAAGACATACGAAGTGTTCGAGGGAGGGCCATTCTCCGACTTCTGGCTCTTTCCACCTATCATCTTATACGCCGTAGCCGAGGGATGGGAACCGTTGACTTCGGTGCCGGAGCGGGGGAACCTATCCGCACGCGCATGCTAGAAAGACGACTTCAGCCACGCGGCCACGCTCCGCCGCCCAGCTGCACGGCGTGGCACCCCCCCCCTCTACTCGCCCCCCACTCGGGAAAGGCACCGACTGCGCGCAAAGGGAGGGGGGCGAGGAGGAGAAGTAATTGCGCTCCGCACACACCTCACGTTGGGCACAAGGAGTCGGGGATCGTCCGGCCAATGGGACATCGTTAAATTGGGTACCTCAGAAATCGCCCATGTGCGCTCCTCAACCGCGTAAGAGCAGACCGACCAATGGGAGCTCGTTAATTCCGCTCGGGCTTGACCACCCTCACGTCCGAGCTCCCTGAGTCTCTCGGTCTCCGCGCCCCTCCTTCGGACACGCCGTCCCCTTTGGGACCGAACGAAGAGGTCGCCGGCAGGCGGAGGACGGAGAGGGAGGCGGACAGAGAAAGGGAGGCCACGCGAAACGGCGCAGTACGCTCGACCGTCGACGTTGCCGCCGCGCACGCGGCCAAAGACGCCTCACGAGACAGGGCACATCACGCAGCGCCCTCCCGTCGTACGAGGGTGACGCGTAGAAGCCGAGGAGGGGAAGTGCCGGAGACGGGGCTCTAACCACCGTACGCCACAGCTCATCTAATCCACGAGAGAGCAAGGCGACCGGTTGCCCCCTCAGCGACTCTCGTGCGTACGTCGCTAGCTTATACGGACGAAGGGACCGCGTCAAGCACAGCCCATCGGGGAGGGTCGTGCTACAAGCGAGGCCGCGGTGTAGGCCGAGGGGAGAAATCGATAACGCACGTCGAGGAGCAAAGGACAAGAAAATGCCTTAGGGGCTTTTACCAGAGGGAGCCGACCGAGCTGAGGCCGGATGAACGAGGGCGGACTCCCACGACGGGGGTAGTAGGGTGATGACGAGAACCAGCCCGGAGGGCACACGCAGGATCGCGCGCCGGAAAGGGGGCAGGGGTGACGGAGTGACGACGAATTCGTCGTCCCCAGAAGGGGGGGAGGAATGACCTGCGCGCGCGTAGGGAGGTGCGAGGCGGAACACGGAGGATAGCGAGCAGGGAGCAGAGTCGACAGGGAGAGCAGAATCGACCGTATAGACGGCATGGCCAGACATGTTGTCCCCTCTCTACAAGCACCCGTGGACGCGGACGTCCCCGCTTAAGGGGGGGGCCGTGTAGTATAACCCCCCCCCTGGGGCTTTACTTTAGATTAGATCAACTCAGAATCGGATCGGTTACTGTAGAGCTCGATGCTCTACAGTACCACCACGTGTAACCCCGAGTACAGTGGGCGCACGTGTACACGTGTACGCGCGGGACCGAAGAGCGCACACACACACGTGTACTGTCAGCCCCGATGGCTGACAGTATTACAGTGTCGACCGACTGCTACAGTACGTCGCTACAGTACATCGGTACTGTACTATTATGATAGGTTATTATGTACATTAAATATGGAGCGGACCGGCGGCGGTGGAGGAGGACAAGCACGGACTTGTCACCCACCGACCTTCAAGGTCCGACTTCCCGCTTTTTCTAAAGTAGCGTTCGCTAACTACCTTAGAGCGGCACCGAGCGCGGGTTGAGGACGCGCGCGGTACGCCCACGAGCCGGCTCCGCCTCCGCCCGTCGGTACTGGATCGTCACCCAGTACCGCGCCGGGGCGTCGAGGCGTCGAACCGCTCGCGCGTACCGGCGTCCTCCCCGTTCCCGCTCTACCACGCTACCCGGGCCCGCTGCCCGGTGCCGTTAGCTGGTGTCCGGCTTCACCCCCGTCTTCCCGTTCGGACGGGGTCTACGTCGAGCTGTGCATACACCCCTCTCCGTTGGGGGTGTTTATGCTACAACCACAAAACTTACTGGTCTCTGAAGCGACGATATCGGCTTGGACTACGCCCCACGCTTTATGATCTTGGCAGGCAGCCTCAGTACTGGCTCGCCACAAGAAAATTCATGCCCCTGGTTCCCGCTTGAACTTGAACACACGATTGCTTTTTCCATCACGATTTTTCACAAGCGCTCGTCCAAATGCATTTGCCGCAACTGTTAAAACAACCTTTGAGTGTCAGTAGGCGACTCTGGGCTCATAAACACTTAAAAGAGTACGAAATCCGGGAAAGGAGGAGGCCGTTAGTCCGTCTGACGATATGAAGCGCTTGTTACTCGGAGTAGAGCAAAACGGTACCTTTATACTATCTAACGGATCCTCTCGTCGTAAACCTGTGAAACGGACCACACATTTGCTTCATGTCAGCTGTGACGTCAGAAGCTGGCCTGGATATCATATAGTGGTTCTCTTGATATATTGCTACTCAATATGGCATCCTATTCGCTGGGTGGTGCGAAAACTATCTTTGATTCACTTTACCTATCATGAAGCATGACCTGGCCTCATCCACAGTCTCATTGCATTGTATCTAGTCTGATGGAATCTTAAGGTCCCTTTCTCTCGCCTATCGCTCCTTCTACTGCCTAGTGCTGATCCGTCGGCCTTAAATACTATGCCTGCCATTATTTGCCAGGCTGTCCTGTACAGTCTGACAGGGGTCTTGCTACGAGCAGCAGAGTGCTCTTGTACAGTCTGACAGTCTCCAGTGCTGCGATGGAGCTAAGACTGAGGGGCTGGCTCTGTGATGTTGAGCATTGTCGTGAAGCGTTTGAACTTCGTCTTTCCTAACGGTTTGTTTAGCATGTTGGCCGGGTTATCGGAGGTGGGTACTCTGTGGAGTGTAACGACGCCTCTTGTGACGTTATCCTGCAGGCGGTGATGCCGCACGTCTATGAGTTTGCGGCGCTTGATGGGGGCACTGTCTCGGCCGATTTTGATGGCCGATTCGTTCTCAGTGAAGAGTGGGGAATGCTCGGGTTGGGCGTACGGGGTTTGGTTGAGGATCCGACGGATCCAGTTTGTCTGTTGCATCGCAGTCGCCCCGCCTAGGTATTCAGCCTCGTACGTGGAAAGCGCTACCTCGCTCTGTTTGGACGATGTCCAACTGATGGTCGCATGGTTGTACATGTGGACTATGCCTGTGTAGGATTTTTGGCCTTTAGAATTGGCGTAGTCGGCGTCGCTGTACGTCGTTAGTGGACCGGGGGGGTTTGTGGGTGATGTTCCTGGATAACATATGCTGCGTGTGGGGGTGCCCTTGACATATTGCGGAAGCCATTTAAGTTGTTGCCTGTGGGTGGTGGTAGGGCTGTGAATCGCAGCAGCCAGTCCGTTGGTGGCGTGGGTGATGTCTGGCCGCGTACTGTCAGCTAAGTACCGTAGGTCACCAACTGTTTCCCTGAAGGTGTGGGCTTCTGCGGCGTGGAGGGGTGGGGCCTGGCTGGCGAGCGCGTCGTTGGGGTTTTCGGGAAACGGGGTGCTTTTGGGATTGCAATCGGTCAATCGCTGCTTCTCGAGGATCTGCGCGATAACCTGCGGCTGCTACATGTGGATAGCTCCGTCGGTGCTGGGCGAAATCTTCCAGTTGAGATACTGGGTTGGTGGTCAGAGCTGCTTAATTGCGTGTCTGCGTTTGAGTGTGTAGTGTAAGTCATTAATGAGGCTCGCGTTGATGGCTATGGCTAAGAAGTCGTCGAGTGTCACGTTAATGCATATAGTTCCCTTGGCAGTTGTCTTCGTGAAGGGGCATGGGTCGGCCTGGCCTTGCGTGTATCCATGGGTGGTGAGATGTGTCACGAGTCCGTCGAGATATATATGCATAGGAGGAGGCCGTCTGAGCCTTGATGTTTAAGCGTTACATCGGCCCGTTTGGGCTGGTGAAAGTGCCCGGGGCGGTCTTGCGGGTAGGCTTCATGTTAATATGCGGCCTTGATGTCGAAGTGTTCGAACGACAGATTGTACTGAGTGTTGAGTGCGAACATGAGACGCACTGTAGTTCTTCGTTCATGTACGCTGTCGTAGCGTTGGGGTCATAGTGGAGGCCTGGTTTCATCAGGTATCCTCGTACGGAACATCGGGCTTTTTGTGTGTTTATTGTTCCGTCTGTGTTCTGTTTATAGCGATAACACATTGTTAACGGGATGGGTTTAACACCTGGAAGGATATCGACTGGAGCCAGCCAGCGGACTGTATGTTTGTCTTCTAGTGTGTGGAGCTCCCTATCGTGAGCTTCAGTCCATTGGGTTGCGTCGGGGTACTGTTGGGTCTGGCTGAACGTGGCAGGGTTGGGTGTGGCTGGTGTGATTTGGGTCGGTGTCGCCTGGGTTGAATGGTAGGCAAATACAGCGGCGTGCAGATGGGCTGGATCCTTGTCACGGTGGTAGGGCCGGAAGTTGGTTGCACGCATGTGCTGGTACTGCTGGGTGTTGAGGTTGAGTACTGCTATTATGGTGTCGGTGACGCTGTACATTTACCGTACGGGGTCGGAGCGAGGGTGGAGCTTCTTCTTCCGGTGGATTGGCACCGTACCGCGTTGACCAAATGCAAATATGTAGCGTGTTGGTGTCGGCTTTCTGTGCCACCTTGTGTACGGGGCTTGGCCGTGGGCGCTGTGCCTAATTATATATTACATGTAAGCTGCGTCCCGCACGGCGTCCTCCCAATGGGTGTCGTTGAGGTTGGCGTGGTGCAACACTGCCCGTGCTGCTGAGACGAGTGTTAGGTTATTGCGTTTGGCACGTGAGTTCTCTTGGGGCTGATGCGGTGTCGTGGTCCGGAACTTTATTCCGTGCTTCTGACATGCTTTAGCAACTAACTTGCTGGTATACCCCAAGGCATTGTCGGTCCTGAGTATGCGTGTGCGGGTGGGCGCGTGCACGGCTGACCAGGCGAGCATGGCAGGTACGATGATTCCGACTTCCCGGCGGTCCTTGATGAAATTGAGGATAACATACCTGCTCTCGGCGTCTAGAAACGTTATGAAGTGTTTGTTGCCCTGTCGTGACTGCGGTGTGATCGGTCCACAGGTGTCCGAGCTGAAGTACTCGCCGACGCAGTATTCGTTGTTGTTCGGCCGGTGTGGATGGGGCCGCTGATTCGCATGGGCACAAGAAAAGCAGGTGAGTTGAGGAGGTGTGCGCTTGAGGCCGGATGGTGGGGAGGGGATTGTGCGTTCTTTGGCCATCCCTTGGATGGCAGTTGATGTGCTGTGGTTCAGCTTAAGGTGCCAATCGTGGTAGAGCGCTGTGTGGGCGGCTGAAGATGCAGGGCGTGTAGGTCCGTCGGAGAGGCGCACGTGTTTGCGTGTCCTGGGCAGTGCGGGCAGGCGGATGCTATTGGGTGGAGCGGTGCGCCTTTGTGGGGCGGTAGGAGTGGGCTGGTGTGAGGAAGGCAAAGCTTTTAGTGTCTTGGTGGGTACTTGCGGTGGCGTGCGCGCCCCTCTGGCGCAGGAGGCTTGTTGGACTTGCGCCGGGGGTCGAGGAGTGGTTTTTTAAGCAAGGAGACGCTTGTTCCAGCTACCCAACTTGACGACGGGCAAGTCAGTCTGCTTGGGAAGCAAGAAGATGGCCTTGCGTGTGAAGATCCGAGGGCCGTATTTGTGGTTATGTCGTGCACCGCAAGAAGGTTGCGCTTGAGGGGAGGTTCGCTACGGCCTGGAGGATGAGTGGTTTGGGGTTACTCGTCGCTATCTGTATCGTCCCTTGATGAGTGCATGGGGATGTGTTGTTAGTAGCGGTGGTGGTTATGATGGGGAAGGGGAGGGGATTCATGGTCTTGGTGGGTACGCAGACGTGTGAAGGTTGTGCCGCGGGGTCAATGATGTACATACCGTCATCGTCGTTGGAATCATTGTGTGAATTGCCTGTGGCTTTGGAATGCACGTGATGTTGGAGATCGGCTATGATTTGGGAGTAATCGAGGTGGGTCTCGATTGCGCGGGCTACTGTCTTGCGGGTAGCGTTTCTGCGGGGTTTGTTGTTCGGGTGGTCCGGATCGCGGCACTGCTGGTCGGTGTGACGCGGGCGGTTGACGCCGAGGGAGAGATGGTACTGGCAAGGTATCTGAACTGGGGGCAGAGATGGTGTGGCTTGGTATGGCATTGGGTTGCGTTGGTTTTGGTTGCACACGAGCTGCTTAAGGAGCCGTGTAAGTACACTACCTGTGGTGCTCGGGGTGAGTCCTTGGGCGGGGGCGATGGTGGGTGCATGAAATTCTTTGTACGCGCGGAGGCGGTTACACTGTTGCGTGAACTCCTTTGTGTCGGCTGGGTTTGTGGTGATGAGCTGCAGGCCAATGTTCGCGGTGTCTGGGTTGTGACGCAAGCCGTCGATCATGAACTCGACAGTGACGGCCAGGTCGCGGATGCTGGGGTAGCGCGCGGCAATCATACATGTGCGTATTTTTTCGTGGGTCGCAACATAATCTTCCAATGTCATACCTGGGAGGAAGTTGGTAGCTTCTGCGAGCGACTTCAGGTACTTGTGGTCATTAGCGTTGGTTGTATGCATGTACGCTTTGACGTCAGTAAGGAGGTGTAAAGGGGTAGGTTCAGAGTTTGGTTCGATAAGGAGGTTGAGAATTTCTGCAGGGATAGTGGCCAGCATCTTACTGAGTATATAAGTTTGCTTCTTGATGTAAGTTGCGCGCTCCTGGGGTTCCGTCAGCGTGGGGGGGTTTTGAAGGATGTAGTCGAGTGCGTCGTAGTCCGTCGCTGCCGTTCGTAAGCCGAGTAACCAGGGTCCGTAATTTGCCGGATCTGGTTGCGGGATATCGGAGGATTTGATGTTGGCCAAGGTCGATGTGTTGCCTGTAGTAGGACGCGAAACGTGGTCACGTGCTAAAACAAGGGTCGTTCGTGGGGTCGTGTACTAAGTAGCTAGGGGGAAATGGTAGAGGCCTTCGGGCGGCTGTAGAACCCGGGTGTGCTCGTGAACCACGGAAACTAGAAGCGAACGACGCCGTGCTCTCGACCCAGCGGGGCTAACACATGGCCAGCAGACCGTGCGCGCGAGCCGGGAGGCAACATGAGACGTGGCCACGAGAGTCCTAGGGCGCGAGCGAGGAGAACGAGAGAGCGTGAACGAGAAGAAGTTAGTTAGTACCGCGCAAAACCAAGAACGAGAGTCGCGTACTTGGTCCTTGGTTGCTTGTCCCCAAACCCACCCGGCGCAAGCCCCAACGACACTATATACTGTACTTAGATCGTGGTCGAGATGTAACGGGTAAAGGTCAGGGGGCCGTGTTATGGTACACACGTGTACAGGCGCGGTAGTAGGTCCACGTGTGCGCGTGTCGAATGCGAGCAAGGCTGGTGTAAATAGGCTTGATACTGTACGTCGGGGTACTTGAAGTATCTAGATACACGTGTAGACGAGTCGCGCGAAAAACATTACTAGAGTGGTACGGGTACGACATTGTCGTGGTAAGGGGTTGAGAGTGGTTTGTGGTGGGATTTGTCGTTGTCATTGTGCGGGTTGGTCTCGGACTCGGCTAGCTTGGTTACCCGTAGGAGCTCGTGGGTGAGGTCGATGTTGCGCGCGAAGGTGTTGCGCCGTTGGAGCGTTCGTTTGCTAAGGGGATCCGTCGTGGGGGTTCAGACGTTGCGCAGATTGTCGCGTTCAGTTGCCCATAACCTGATGGAATCTTAAGGTCACTTTATCTCGCCTATCGCTCCTTCTACTGAGTAGTGCTGATCCATCGGCCTTAAATACTGCAACACATTATTTGCCAGGCTGTCCTGTACAGTCTGACATAGTCCTCCCAAACGGGTGACTTTGTGGTTCTCCACCATATAGGGCACATCTCAACTAATATCACGGCAGTGCATGTGAAAAGAGCGATCACTGTAATGGGCTTGACTTTTCCCGTTTGCATTTTTGACATCAAGTGTTTGGGTTTCGATGGAAAATTCGGCGACAAGTCGGATGACTTGGTCTGTTTTTAAAATAGGGCAGACGGACCTGATATGTTTATGGGTATGGTCAGCAAAACCGTTACGTGCGGTTGGTTCTGAGGTTATAGTGCCAAAATTTGATATTATTAGTAATGTCCATTGCAGTGGCGCACTGTCCGAAACAGGGGTTGTGCTCTTGTACTGTTACAGTCGTTCAATGTACAATTTGAAGCCAAGAACTAATTACAGTAGGTACACCTCAATAGTACACCCTCGTGCCGTCAACTATAGATGCGCACTACTGACAGCGCGAACTAATAAAGGCCCATCCACAGGTCACGGCCCACCGGCCACAAAATGCTCCAATATGAGCGTTTGACGTCGCTTCTTGCGCGCTTGTTGGTGATAGGCCTCAAACAAGGCTCGCTTGGCATGGCGCAGTGCCTCTGAAGCATCCCTGACGCCAGTCAAAAGTGCGAGTTCCTCAACCCCTTCGAAATATTGCGCGACTTCTCTCAGAGGGGGCACTTTGATAAACTGTAGCTCCCCCTCCTCGTCAGATTCCTCCTGCACAGCCTCGCCTACACCTTCCTCATCTGCTCCCTGCTGATCCAGGCCTTCGAAGCAATCGTTCACAAGTGCTTCTCGCACATCCAAATCGTCTTCAATAGATAGCCACTTGAAAACGTCCTCTTCATTGATAGTGTTGGAGTCTCCCAACATATTATCATCATCATGCAGACGTATCTTAGATAAAAGATCAGTTACGATGGCGATGTCTTTATCATCAATAAATCTCGTTGACCTCTTGACCTTCCTGACCTGAATTGAAAGATTACTATTCACGTCGCTTGGCCACATATCTGCCTTCACCCAGCACCGCGCAACCGTCCGCTCAGAAATACTGTGCCAGGCATCGTAAAGAAAAGCACATACGTTCAGCATGTGGGGATCGTGACCTTCCTCAATGCCTTTTGTTCCTGCTTTCATGTTTCTGGAGGCGCTGCAGAGGTCCTGACGGGTTTCAATAGTTGCACAAATGCGCTCCAAGAGCCTTGACTTGTACTGCATCTTCAAAGATGCAATCACCCCCATGTCCATCGGTTGAGACATAGGCGTACAGTTCGGCGGTAAAGTAATAATTGTAACCTGGTCGCACGAATCGTTTAAATATGCAGCGTGGGGCCCACAATTGTCCATTAAATTTACCACTTTATCTGATGTTTCCATACGCACAAATGGCAGAAAGACAGTATAGAACCACTGCTTAAACGTCTTAGCATCCGACTAGGCATTTGTTTGGCTGAAGTAAGTCAGTCGAGGGGCTCCTTTCCGAAAACATGTTGGATTCACAGCAGTTCCAATAACAGACATCGGAACTTTTAGCGATCCCGTGACATTTTGGGCATTTGTGCATACGTAAAGTGAAACACGCGATTTCGCCTTCATGTCTTTTGTTCCTTTCAATTTTTTCTTGTCTTCGCATGCCAGTACGTACGTGTTCTTGGGAAAAAATTTAAAAAAATTCCGGTCTCATCCATATTGAATAAATAATCCTCATTGTGGTGAGGAAGTTGCTCGCGGAGTGTGGCTATCTCAGAAGACACGTCCTTTACAGATACAATACCGGCCTCCCCTTGTAGTCGGATGAATCGAAGTGCATATCGTTTCACAAATCCGGTTATCCAGTTCGGCGATGCAGAAAAAAATTGAAGCTTTTCGAAAACATCATACCCAAGTTCTTTCTGCAACATACTGTCACAGATGTATAGTGCACGGTTGTGAAGCACGGATGAAGAAATCGGTAGCTTCGCAGCTCTGGCAAATTGTACAAATTCGTACCGAAGCCGGTCAGTCTCGGGAAACTTGGATGCTTTTACACACTTGAATTCCCTGTTGAGCGACTGGTTCTCAAGAGCGTTTAAAATTTTATGCGATTCTGCTTTAGCCTTCTGAACGGTCCTGCGCCCGCAACCGAAATGTTGAGCCACATCGCCGACGGTTCCTCCGTTGGCCAAACGTTCAATTATATCAGCTTTTTCGGCAAGCGTGAGACGTCTTCGGGAGCTCCGTTGATTGGAGCGGCTTCCGGTCCCTCGTGGCCATTCCATCTGGTGTTGGGATTGTATTGGGTCGGTGGTCGCGGTGGTCGCTATCGGTGGTCGGGGTGTCCGGTCGTGGTCGTGAACCGCAGCGCAGCGGTGTGCATCTACATCGGCATGGATCCATGTGCACAGATGTACACGTGGCAAGAGTTGTGACATCGCTGAAAGAGGTGCACTTTTGGCCATGTGCAGTATTGTAAAGCGAAATATTGAGGAGACCCCCTCTGTAAGACAAGCTCAGGCCCTGAGGGCCTCCTTTGAGACAGCATGAACGGGCATGTTTGGACAAGTATGGACGTCAGCGTGCACCTGATTGGTCCATTTAATACTTTTCTTAACAGTATGATGGCGCACACAAAGTTAAAATAATGGCCTCTGTCACTACCAACGTGCCATACGAGAGAACACCATTGGCTGTCGCCTACCGCATAAGAGCACCTCTATCATTGTGTCCAATTCCCAAATTTCGGCCTGTAACATATCATTGCCATGTCCATTAAGCCAAAAACCAAGCCCAGATTTTGGAATTTGAGTAAAGTGGTGAGTAAATCGAGACGAATTTACTCACTGCTTCACTCAAAAACCAAGTCCCTCCAGCCAATGAAGTGTGTTCACATGGCGGCTTCGACCGACGGGACCAAGTTTCCGATCTTCAACTTCCCGCCAAAGTGAAGACGCGACCCCCGCCTCACCCGGTTCCTACCCCCACAGCCAATTCACGCATCATTCTCATTCTCTACCTTGCACCCAACATCCTTCCACCGATACTCAACAACCCCGACCGGCCCCAGCAAAAACGTCAGCCATCTCTTTTCCCTTCCCTTCTTTTCAACCGCACCGACCCCTCTCTCGAACTACGAACAATGTCGGGAAAGGGTAGAAATTTTTCACGCCAAGAAGACTATGCGCTCGCGACTATGTGGGTCTCGTTATCCGAAACCACCGCCAATTTGAAGGCTAAAATGTTTTGGACCGAGATCCACAAGCGCTATTTGAAGCACAGCTCTGCAAACGAGAACACACGGACCGTTGGGAGTCTTGAGACTCGGTGGAGAACGCACAGTCGCGTGACACAGAAATATCTCGCGGCTGAAAAGCTCTATCGGTCTTCAATGGCTCACTCCGGAGAGTGTGAGGAGGATGCTTTACGTAATATTTTGGCTCTTTGTTGCGATACCAACAAGTACAAGGATAAAGGGGGTTTTCGTACGCCTGGGCCCATCAAGTCGATGGAAGCTGTACTATATCTGTCAAAGATTCCCAAGTTTTCGATGAAGGTGGGGGGCGGGAGTTCGCCTTCGGTTGGATCAGCCAAGGACGTTATCAGAGAGAATCAGAAGAATTGCGGAGGTGACGGAAGTGTTGGAGAGGTCGGGGATGGCATGGAAGGTAATATTTCAATGAAAAAGCCCTCCGCTGCGCGCCCTCCGGGACTAAAGAGGAGAAAGCCAGAAGAGAAAGTTGAAAATGGATCGCAACGCGTCGCCCGGAGTGTAGATAAGATGGCATCGGCGCTTGAGTCCGCCGCGAGAGACAAGCGCGAAGCCGCAGCGCTTGGACTTCAACTTGAGATTTTGAAGAGAACTCCAATGGCAGATACGGAAAAACGGAGGATACTCGATGCGCTTCGCAGCGATGCAGCTAATTAGTTTGGCAACGATTATGCGAGAAAGCTTGCCTCAACATCCAAAGTCGGCTAACAGTCTTCTTCGCTGGCGACTGCTCCATCTTTCGTGGTCATGGGACCCAATAGCTCCTCATTCCAGCAGTTTTTAGAGGCAGAACGTACTGAGGATGATGTTACCGAGACAAGGTCCGCGTTCTCCAAGTAGTAGTACGAAAAGTGTGTTTTAGAAGAAGGCTAGGAAAGTAAACTTTTCCTACTTTTACAGGTCTGAGAGTCAACGACAGCACACCTTAAAATGCCATATTTTCAAATTATCTCTCGCTTCCGCGGGCGGTGGAGCCCGAGGTACGAGGAAAAGCGAAGCCGGCTCGCGAAAGCGGGAGAAAGAACCGCCTTTCAGGCGGTTCTTAAGCTGAGTCTCCACGTCGAGACCACAGGTGTCTCGTGAGTTCTGCTTGTAGCGCTATATGTCTGTCTTCGTTCATTATAACCACACTTCGCTGATCTTTCTCCAATAGATTCATGACTGATCGTCACCGTCACATCAGCAGTATCCTCCGCGGCTAAAAAACCCGTAAAAGCCTCCGCAAACTCCCCAACAACATCTACAGACTCCCCATCTTCATTTTTCTCAGACCTCAGCTCTCCCCGCTCCCACATATCAACTCTCATGTTGTGAAGAATTACGCACACCTGCCTTATTAGAATAATGAGCTCATCGGTCCATCCATGGAGTTCATGACGTAGTATTCTAAAACGACCCTGTAAAACACCGAAAAAGCGCTCTATGTCTTTTCGGACACCCTCCTGCATCTTGGTATAGATGCGCTCACTGTCGATGAGTGGTGCATTGTTGGGCTGTGCGAAGATGCACCACGGCGGGTAGATTCCGTCCGATAGCATGTACAGCAACCAGTGCCGTGTCACTCCATTCAACTTGAAACCTTCCGGAAGCTTCATCTTCTTTTTTCCGTTAAAGATATCAATGAAAACAGGACTGTGACGTAAAACTATTAGATCATTATTCGTACCACACCTTCCCGCAAACCAATGCCAACAGTATAGAGAACTATCGCAAAGAGCTCCGCAACTATTTGTGGCCAACTTTCCATCCTTGGGATTGTGATACTGTCCTTTGTATGCTACAGGACAGTTCTTTCAATGGAGATGCATACAGTCTACCGCACCCATGCAGCGCGGAAACCCTCTCGCATCATATGGACTCACCACGTTTCGCAGTTCTGACTCTGTTGGCTTGCGGTTGAGATAAACCGGCCCGAAGCAACGATATGTGTCCTTCAATGTTACGATAAAAGCTTGTCGCTGAGATTCCACGGACATCCTGGCCATGTTGTCCATTTGACGGAACGACAGGCCAGTGGCAAGCCGCCGCAGTGTCATCAGGATCTTTTGATGAGATGTGACCTGAGACACCGCAGCAATTCTTGCGCTGTTGAGCAGGGGCTCCTCTTCTAGTGTCTATTTGACATTTTTTTCTCATTTGAGGATCGCAAATCCTCAAATGAGGATGAACTCGAAAGAGTTCCCAGCTTCTCTTAAACGCAGATCGAGTCCACTTAAAGACTATCAATGTCCCTGGCACTCCATTCTAAAGGAGAAATACACAACTTGAACTCCCGGAATACATTTTGCCTGATCAAAAAAGCATTTACCTTCATGGATCTGTACTCATCTGTGGAAAATTCGCTGTATCGTACGAACGCTGCCCCCGTAAACTTAATCATCCAAACAACTTCACTACAATCGCCCACTCTCATAAATGCTCAAAACTGTTCTTTACGTACAAAATACCGTTGCTGACCTCAACTTCGCCGGGCTGGGGATATTAATCTAGTCGTGAACCACGTCTAAGTGAGCCTCGAAACAACTACGCTGCGTTTGAGAATGACATAAAAATATCTCACCTCCCCCGTTGTCCAAGCACTTAGAACATATCCATTTTGTCTTCTTAGGACATAATTTGCACTTGTTCTGCATACGAGCGCCCCGTACGCGTCCTGTTCTGGTGCGTGGCAGTCGCTTAGTAGGTCTCAAATGAACGTCAGTTCCACTATGAGGCTGTCCCAATACGACACTTGCATCTGGACTGTCAGATCCAGACGAAGATCTGGATGCCCGCCGTCGTACACCTGTCTCATCCCACGAGTCGTTGATCAAGTCCGTGGCCAATTGACACCAGAAGCTGTGGGGTGACATCATCGGGCGACCTCGCCGTCAAAACTTATATAAATACCACGCATCAGTACAAACCATTCCTAACACAGTACTATTCGTACGGAAGCTCCATTCCTTCACTTCGATGCTCTTCTCGAAATCTAAACTGTCTTGCCGCACACGATTGTGCTGGTCGATAATGCCAGCAACGTCGAAGTACTCGAAGACAGGCCGAGGCATCTCAATATTGATTACGGTAGGACAAGCGCCATCTCCAAATTGGCACCATCGCGTGCGGGTGTGCGAAAAAGATTCCTGCATATTCCAGCATGTTGTGACGAATGTCCTTTGATTGCGGTCAAGCCACGAAATTGCCCCGATTTTTTTGCTCTGCCCATTGACCGTTACGTTCGTGATAAGAGATATAGAATCTCCCTTATCATACATTGGCAGGCGATTTAAGTAACCAATCGGAAAGCGAGAGGTGGCGGTTTTCACCACACCAGTAAACCGAAGATTCATCCCCAGCAGTGCTTCAGCGGCATCCACGGATGCAAAGTGGCTATCTGCACAAATGATTCGCTCTCTGCCGTTCCACGGTGCCGCCAGCTCCACCAATACATTTGTGCCGTTATTGTGTTCGTCCGAGGATGTTCGTGCTGTTTCGGCTGCTGTTTTCACGATTTTCAAACCAAGCAAGATACCCGAACTACTGCAAGCGATATTTTGAATCTCCATCCCAGTTTCTGGTTTCCGGTCAAGCACAACATAGTGTGGGGATCCAATTCTTATCCAGCTGCCGCTTAAACCGTACCAACGTGACATCGACTCATCAACGCATAGACGTTCTGATGGGAATACATTCGCCTGCCTGTGCGCATTAAATGCAACTATAAAATCATCACAAAGTTGCCATTGGTGCCGTTCTTTGGCATTCGGACCCACCGGTGCTGTTGCGTTCTGCTTGCTAAATCGAATACAGCTTCGTAAAAATTCGAATCTTGAGCGCACCATAGCCTTTACAAAATTGTATGACGGTAAATATTCACTCCCAAAGTCTCGCCGCCATAAAGCACGTCTATTACCGAACTGTACTCTCGTCATGAGAACTAACACTCCAAAGAATCGCAGAATTTCTCCAGTTGTAGTTGGTAAACTGCTGCGATTCAGCAAATCATCATTTTTGAGTTCGACAATACGCGCTAAATGGGTCACTGGCATCATAGCCGTGAAGCAGTCCATACCATTAAACATATGCGGTGCGGCGCCTTCTTGAATAAATGTGCCGTCTAGACACTGTATCTTACAGGCCAATCCTGTGACGGGTCCAATGAGCGTGCTACTATTTGATGAGAGCTCCCAGACCTGGTTGTGAGCAATTAGGTTATCTTCTGGTATATTTCGGGGCTGTGGGAGTGTCACTGTGGCACGTATGTCACACGAGGGACCTTCTGTCCCACTACGCATGTGGGCTTGTCGGGTAATGATATCATTTCCATGACTTGTTCCAATGTTGGAAAGTGGATTGCGTTCTGTAGGCAACGTTAAAATTGCATCAGATGAGGGGGTCGGCTTTTTCTCTTCAAAGAAACAGTTAACCACATATAGGGGATCGTCCTCGGGACAGGCTGGCTGTCTGGACAGATCTTGTAGAGTTCCTAATTTTACAGAACTCAGAGGAAGTGTTGCAATCTTTGCTTCTGTACTGACAACAAATGTGCACCTGAGATAGCGGTAAGTTCGGTTCTTAATAAATTTTGAGTGGACATCCAAAACCCTACCATCCAAATGGGTGTCAGTGTACTGTGTACCAAAGACGTTCTTTGCCGTCCTTTTGCCCAGAACTCGGGATGCCAGGGCATGGATTAATGTACTCCGAGAGAGGCGCAGATCGGTAGTCATAGTTAGGGTGTTAGTTTAAGGCCGACGACGGATGCAAACTCGCGAGTAACTTCATCATCGAATAGCGTGTGCCAAAACTTTTTAGTGGCGTTTATAGAGGACACGAATGGGCAACTTTTGGTGGGAAATGGGCTCTTGGGGCGTTGCGGTTTGTTAATTTGCACGCATGGAACCAACGAAGGAAATGGATATGATAAATCAGGCTTGCGATTCTCGAAATGGGAATCTGAAATTCAGGGTTGATATCGCACACATGGCATATGCGCCAAATACAGTATCGTGCCAGCGGCCATCGTTTTTGCTTTATCGAGAGGCACCTAGCTGGAGCATTAGGAATGAAGTAGCTCTGCATTAGCGATATAAGTAGATACGTTTGCGGATAGATATCAAAAGAAAACAACGAACAAAAAGAACAGAACAACACAGTGCTTTAATTGCGCAACCAAATCCTAGTGCAACTAGTCCGGCATAGTCGAAGGCTCGAGAGGGCGTCAAGCATTGACAACCGAGCAGTGAGGAGACTGTTGAACCACGCGGCGACATACTTCCCGTTTGAATCTTAGAACCTCGCGCACGGAATCAGCCCATCCAACTCGACACCCCTGTCTCCGGGCAACGGTGACTTGTTGCATCCGCTGCCCTTCGGTAGTCTACCTTCCTGCTGTACGCGGCCCGTTTGTGGACCAACCGGAGAGACCAACTCCTCCCGACAGTTCCTGTCGTACGCGGCACGCGCTCTCGGAAGGGTCGGCTTTTCAAGATCTGACTCGACATTGAAGTCAGACATATATTTACTTCGGTAAATATTCTACCAACGCAGAGAACAAATTGTTACGGTTTTGATAGTTATAACTGTCCCTTGAAGCTGCAGCAACAAAACGGACAAGTATAGCTCTGCAAAACAAATCGACATGTGCGAGTCTCCTGTTGAAGAAGACGCTACAGTAGCTAACCCAAATTTGGAGTACATCCCTGTTCAAGGACAAGACCTTGGCGATCCAGCACCACCACCAGAAGGCGCTGACCAAGAGTTTGTCAAGGCTTATGAGGAAGACGTACGAAATTACAGTACGGAAATGTGGGAATGTTTAATGGCAAACAAAGCACTTCGCCAAGAAGAGCTTTGGATAGACTTCACGTGTACATTTCGGAAAGCCTCGATCAAGGCCATGTCGTCAACACAGCAAGTTAAATGGGTGGACTTCTTACGCTCAAGAGGAGTGAAAGTTCGGAAACAACGCGGTCTTTCGAGAGCAAATGCACTCACGGAGTGCTTGACAGCGGACACGTTTCCCCGTCTAGAACCTGAAATTTCGTGCACGCCAGTAAGGAATGTTGACCGTAGAGATGTGACAGAGGTTCATGAAAATGATCCTGACGAACAAAGCCGCAAGGGAAGTGCCATGAGAGACTTGAGACAACGTCGACAGTCGTATTCTACAAAAGAATTCGGCAGCGAAAAGGCACACGACATTGCTGGTATTATCACTGGCAATGAAGATGACCGCGGAGCTGAGGAGCAGTATAGATTTTGGCGTATGGGGGTTTTAGATTCGAAACCATCTACCCATTCCCCTACTGCATCCAAAGTGATACAAGATCAGAAACGCCATGATGGGACTGCGATAAGACTTCACAGTTCAGGGATGGGTTCTGGTGCCATTATGTCGCTCATGAAAGCCAATGGCGGAAGAAAACTGTACGGAGGTCAATCAGAAGAGGATCTAGACGGTTCTCTGGAAGTCTTTGAAACACTGGCCGCCACCTGCTGCCTCACCGATGACGAAAAAGCAAGAGCCATTCCAGTAATGCTACGAGATGATGCACTGTCGTACTATTCTACTACGTTCAGAAACAGTGAGGCTTCATACGGAGAGATTGTAAACTCACTGCGCAAATGGTTTACAAGTAAGGAACAACGTAACAGACTCTTGCGTATATGGCAAAAGGCTTCACTTTCGGAGGCAATGCGACGGCAGCCGATGAAGAGTGAAGTGGAAGTATTCGGTGAGCTTTCTCACCGACTATCGCGAATACAGAACCAGTTGGATGTTCAGTACCACCGCGACAGCTTCCTACGAGACCAACTTGTCATGGCTGCGGATATTCCGCATCTCGAACGATCTTTGAGAGAAAGAGTACCGAAGACAGCGCACGAGGCAATGCACCGCATTGCCGCTTCCCTTTCAAATGAGCCAAGATCAGCAGGCGCAAATTGGACAGCAGTGGATAGTCACAACGATGATACGCAAGCGCACTATGGCTTGGGAAAATCATTCGGTGGGCAAGCCCGAAAGCAATTGGGTGGCACTGTACGGCGTGGATACCATAAGAACAGACGTAGGCTGGCCAATGTCAAGGGTTGCTGGGTATGTGGCGGAGATCACATGGCAAGAGAGAAACATGCTCCCAAGGAAATCGTTGCAGCAATTGATAAGCTGAAGAACAACTCTTCGAACAAGACATACACCGTTGATGATCTTGCAGAAGTCGCAAATGCCCTATGGACAGCCGGAGATACAGATGAGGACCAAGACTTCATTTATGATGAAGAAGATGAGGCAAACATCTTGGAATTTCAAGATGAGATGAGGGATGAGTACAGTCTAAACAAATCCCTTGAGGAAGACATGGCAAATGCTTCTTTTCTGCACGGCAGGTCTTTTATCGCAGATTTGGAGCGAGATATGGCTTTCATGCATGCGCAACTGTCTCTAGGTGAACAGGACACGTTTAGAGGACTTATTCTGGACACTGGCGCCAATCGCTCTTCATGTATGTCTCTCTCACAGTATAAAGCATACTGTAGAGAGAACAACGTTCCTTTGTCTATTGACAGAACAGAGGGGAGAACTGTGTCAGGATTTGGAGGTTCAAAAAGGGGTTCGTTAGGGTCTGCTATTATCCCTGTACCATTTGTTGATCTCAACGTCGTTCTTCATGTCAAGTTTCAGATATTTTCTCACAACTCTCCTTCATTACTGTGTCTTAGGGACATGAGAGAAGGGGGATTAGACATCAGCGTACAAAAACTGTCTATTTCTTACAAGCATAGAAACCAATCAGTTTCCCTGGAGAACGACTTCATGGTACACAATTGGAAGTCGGAAGATGTCGTGAACTCCCTTTATTCCGAAAAAGAGCTCCGAAAGCTCCATAGGAATTTTGGGCATCCCTCCGTGTCTGCACTCACAAATCTCCTCAAAAGAGCAAACCCAGATCACATGGACAGAGAAGTCCAAGACGTCATCATGCGACTGACAAAAGCTTGCACAACATGTGCAACACATGCTTCACGACCGCGACGGTTCAAACTCACTGTTGGAACGAATGACTTGAAGTTCAATCATACTCTTGCAGTAGACATTATGACACTCAATGGAAAACCGTTGCTTCATGTTGTTGACGAAGCTACGCACTACACTTCGGCAGTTTTCTTAAACAGACAAAGGGCATCTGACACCTGGAAAGGATTGCTGCGATGTTGGAGCAGAGTTTACTTGGGACCGCCAGATTTTTTGCGTATGGATCAAGGTACCAACTTCATAGCAAAAGAATTCGTGGAATCGGCGACTGCAGAGGGAATTACTGTACTTCCAGCCCCCATTGAGTCCCCTTCCACTATGTCTCATGTTGAGCGCTACCACGCCCCACTAAGAGCTGCATTGAAGAAGATCCGTGATTCTCTGCCGACAAGTGAGTCCGACAGCGACTGCTTGCAAATGGCTTTGAAAGCTGTAAATGATACGATAGGGCCTGAAGGACTCTGTCCTACTCTGCTTGTTTATGGAGCCCTCCCTCGACACCCTCTGTCAGCGCCGAATACATCACAGTTAGAACGTGCAAAGTCGATGGATGATGCCATGGACAGTGTTCGAAAGGTACAGGCACAGAGGAGAGTTGCTTTCGGATTGAGACACCCTGGGGGACCCAAGGCCAAGGAGAATAGCGAGGAACTTTCCCGACTGCCCGCAGGTTCTCCTGTATACGTTTACAGGAACACGACCGAGAAATGGGACGGACCATATCCATTTATTCATATAGATGGAGAGACAGTTGTTGTGCAACTTCCGAGAGGGCGCAAGATATTCCGATCGAATGTGGTTAAGCCTCAAACTCGCCATCATTCCCGAAAGAAAACCTCCAAGGGAGCACAACTCAATCACCCGTCGAACTTAGCAATGAACCAGGAGCAATTGAGGAGGACGAGAACTTCTTATGTTCAGATATCTCTCTACAAGCAATGTTTGGTCCTGGAAGTTACCTGTACTGTACTCCCGACGAACCTCGAGATTTTTCAAAGTCCAGAATGACTGAGCTACAGGGATTGGAGGAACGACAAACATTCGAAGTGGTGAAGCTTTCGTCTGTGCCAAAGGGAACAAGAATCTACGGATCAAGATGGGTGGATACACTCAAGACCTTGGAAGATGGAAGCATTGCAGAAAAGTCACGGCTAGTCGCGCAGAACTATAAGGACAAGGGGGCTAGCTCTATTGCCACAAAGTCACCAACAATAAGTCGCATGGGACAGAGAGTTGCGATGGCCACGGCGGCTATATTCAGAGAGCACCAATCTTACATTCGAGATATTTCTCAGGCTTACTTGCAATCAGAGTCACCTCTGGAACGACAAATATTTCTTCGTCCACCAAAAGAAATGAATCTCGGTGCGGACGTCGTGCTTTGTGTTCTTAAGCCACTTTATGGAGTCCCAGAGAGCAGATTGCACTGGTTTGTGACATACTGGACGCATCACAGAGAACGGCTTTCTATGAAAAGCACCACGGGTGACCCTTGCCTTCTATATCGCTCAGGAGACATGCATGCTGAGGGTGTAACTGCTCTACAGGTCGACGACTCGTTTGGACATGGGACAGTTGAATTTTTGAAGGACGAAGAACGCGAATCTAAGCGTATTAAATGCAAGCCGCGAAAGATTCTAAAGATTGGGGAGACGACATCATTTAATGGTTGTCAAATCACTGTTGAAAGAAACCGAGTTCATTTGCTGCGACAGATGGACAAACTTGGAAAGATATCCAAGCCTAGAAACCAGGACGAGCTTGTGAGCGTGCGTGCATTACTACAGTGTATCGGATGCTGTACTAGACCTGACCTTTGTGCACCTGTACAACTCTTAGCAAGTGAAGTGAACAATCCGGAGGCCAGCACATATTCGAAAATGGGAAGCATTGTGGAACGTTGCCACAACACCAACGACATGGGCCTAACATTCATACCGTTAGAAAGAAGTTCGCTTCGTTTAGCATTGTTCACGGACACCTCTTTCGCTAACGCCGTAGATACAAATCGCAAATTGGCTGTGTCGTTCTCCTAGTCGACTCCAACAACAATGCAAATATCATACACTACGGTAGCTCCAGATGCAAACGTGTGACCAGATCAGTAATGGCTGCGGAACTTCATGCCCTTGTGTATGGTTTTGACCAGGCCTTTGCGGTGATAGCAGTATTGGAGGAACTGCTAGGGCAATCAATACAGATTGATGGATACATTGACTCCAGAACCGTATTTAACGTGGTAGCCAAGAGCGGCGCAACATTGAAGAAACGCCTACAGATCGATGCGCACGCACTAAGAGAAAGCCATGAGAAAGGAGAGTTGAGATATCTGGCATGGATACCAGGTAAGGAAAACATCACTGACGGACTCACAAAGGAGCTGGCAAATGAAAACCATGCTCTGCTACAGGTCATGCGCACCAACAAGCTTCACTTGAATCCCTACGGATGGGTGGACAACGCGAAAAGAAAACCTACAGAGATACAATGCGCGACAACAAAACAGAAAACCTCTGAGTGTTAATCTGCACGCATGGAACCAACGAAGGAAATGGATATGATAAATCAGGCTTGCGATTCTCGAAATGGGAATCTGAAATTCAGGGTTGATATCGCACACATGGCATATGCGCCAAATACAGTATCGTGCCAGCGGCCATCGTTTTTGCTTTATCGAGAGGCACCTAGCTGGAGCATTAGGAATGAAGTAGCTCTGCATTAGCGATATAAGTAGATACGTTTGCGGATAGATATCAAAAGAAAACAACGAACAAAAAGAACAGAACAACACAGTGCTTTAATTGCGCAACCAAATCCTAGTGCAACTAGTCCGGCATAGTCGAAGGCTCGAGAGGGCGTCAAGCATTGACAACCGAGCAGTGAGGAGACTGTTGAACCACGCGGCGACATACTTCCCGTTTGAATCTTAGAACCTCGCGCACGGAATCAGCCCATCCAACTCGACACCCCTGTCTCCGGGCAACGGTGACTTGTTGCATCCGCTGCCCTTCGGTAGTCTACCTTCCTGCTGTACGCGGCCCGTTTGTGGACCAACCGGAGAGACCAACTCCTCCCGACAGTTCCTGTCGTACGCGGCACGCGCTCTCGGAAGGGTCGGCTTTTCAAGATCTGACTCGACATTGAAGTCAGACATATATTTACTTCGGTAAATATTCTACCAACGCAGAGAACAAATTGTTACGGTTTTGACACGGTTCCTATGCGCTATCCCGCCAAAACACTGCCTCATGTGAGGATTTGATCCTCATATGAGGCAGGATGTCAAATAGACACTAGGAGCTCATGTAGAATGGTCAACTTGGAATTGGACTGGGCACAGTGATAGAGGTGCTCGAAGTGCGAATGAATTCAATCTAGATCCAATGTAGCATATATTAAAATTCAATTTAATCATTTTATTGATATACCCGAATGCCAGTATACGGGGGTCGCGATATAGTGCCTGTCTGTGTCAGTGGGCCGAAAACGGCACTATATCGAACCAGGCACTGTAAGATAATGAGATTTGCGGCTTTTTTGCAGCCACTTTCTTGCATCACTGCTCAGAAAGACCGTTCGCAGGACGCCATCACTCATACTTTGCATCTTCACTACAGACTCAACTCTAATCAAGCATTTATGTCATTAGTAGCTTCCGAGCCGTGGCATTGGCTTCCTCCATTTTCGCAGCGATAAATGCCAGCCTAAACTTTTGCAGATGTCCAATTGCATCATCGACCCTGCCCTTTTCCGCCATAGTTTCTATTCTAGTAAGCAACTGCGTAATATCTTTCCGCGGCGGCAGCGGCTCTCGGGCAGTACGTCCATCCAACTGCCTCTCTGGAGACCCTTAGTTTTTGGCTCAAAATTCGTGCCACCCGCAAAAGGGTATCACTATATCGGAGCTGGCACTAACAAAGATGGCACTATATCGCCTCCCCCCTGTACACCTGAAAAAAGGCGGGAGGCTGGCAATCGAAGGAGATGCGATTCGTCTCCCAACAGAACCAAACCAAGACCCAAAAACACATCCTTTGTACCCTCTTCCCTATCGATAGCTCGGTATGATGCACCCCTTGAGCCAATTTACGAATCACGGCGCGCTGACACAATACATTACAGTGAACCCTCCCGATAAGGATCATTCTCCATATGGATATCCTCCGTAAACGGATAAAAAGTCGAGCGACGGACCCCGTAGCTTACAAATTTCTACCAAAAAACAATGTCTGTGGAATATTCCTCAATTGGATATCGGGTTCAATGTGAAATAAGCATATCATACAGACCCCTCCTACTTAAAACGTATTTTATGGTTACTTTTGAGCGGCCAAAGCACAAATTACCCCATAACCGTTCATTCTTGATCAATCCGTTCACAATCTGTTCAATAAATTCCAATCCCCGTCTGAGGCTTCGCAATTATCATCATTCTCGACAAAAACATCTTTCTAGCATATACTCCTGTTGGTCGTCCCCATTGGGGGAGGATCTCCTCTGATCGCAAACATTGCGTGTTGTCAGCACCGTAGCCATCTGCCCCCGTCAAGCGACAATCGTCGATGAAGCGCTCTGAGCTTAACCTCGCCCAAAAGCAACAAATATGTGCAGAGTTCCAACGGCGCAAAAAGAGCAAGGAGCAGACGTCACAAAGCGCCCTTGCGAGGTGGGCCTCAGTACAGTTTTCCCTTTCTAAACCTCCTGCTCAAGCTGTCATGTCCCGCATCATCAACGGAAAGTATGGTTTTCGTCCCGATATCTCTACAAAAAAGTTCAAGCGCTCCGCGTCAGTTACCAGCCCATATCTCGAACGCGCAGTCGCAACTTGGGTCTGTGCCCAATTTGCAAATAGGGTAAACATCACAGGTCATCTTATAACTACGCAAGCAGAGCGCATTCAATACATTTAGATACATTTTTTAAGTAAAGCACAGACATTCTGAGAGATGCACCGTGACACCGTTATGATATGGTCTCCGGATGTGAATATCCTCCGCAAATGGATACGGATTACGTCCACCGAGCGTATCCATATCGAGAGGGTTCACTGTACATTATTGGACATGTAATGTTTTGAAAATTGCGAACATATACAGGGGGGGTAGCTCTATATCGCACTTTTGAATAGCGCATTACCGGATATATCGCACTGTTTCGGGCTTGACACGAAATCAGCCACGTGTATGACATTACACACGTGTCGCTCTAGAAGCCCCTAGTAGAGGCCGTACTGTACATGCGACCCGCACAGTACCCTTGGGTATCTACCTCCAACTTTGGCTTATCCCTGTGCTCCCGTTTGTGACGATTATAGGCGTCTCAAAAAGTGAGACGATTTGTGAGATTTTTTGTGAGAGTTGTACTACCGAGCCCGCCGCCGTCTACAACATCACAAACCGTTTGTGAACATTTGTTGACGTTTAGCACTTTTTCAGATGGTTTTGAGACGATCTCATTGCCTCATCTCAAACGTCTCATAAAATGTAGCACTTTTTGAGATCATTGCGTGACGTCTCACAGGTGCATCTCAAACATCACACTAACTATAGCACTTTTTGAGATGAATTTGTGTGAACATTCAAGAAGTTCGCAAACGTCAACCCTAAACTGCACAGTTCACAAAACTAGTGTGCCGTTTGAGACGGTTGTGTGTGAGCGCACCACCACGATCAGACACCTCACACAGTCAAGTGCCTTTCGTCTCACAAAGTGCTCTTCGTCAACAAACTCAACCAAAATTTCCCCCAATCTCACTGTGTCTCGCGGGATTCTGCCCTTTGTGATATCTGCCTGTTCCATCCAACCAATCACCGAATACCCGCACTGTCCACATTCTCTGAGACTTCTGGCCACCTCTCGCTATGGGCGACAGAGCACGGTCCCCGGTGGAAAAAATATCCAACCATCGCATCTCCGCAGACGACAGTCTTGATGCAACCGCTCTTCGCGGGCCTCAGCAGGCCAGTGCGCTACAAGCCTCGCCAGAGAGGCTAAAAATATTACCAGAGAGGATTCAACCCATCCGTAGGGATCTGTATCCCGAACGACAGCCTTCAGAGCTATACGAGAACATTTCACCGCCTCTGACACAGACAGAGCAGCGTCATACCTCACTTCCAGCTACATGGACCGCCCTGCAGTCCTCGCCGGTTTTTTTTGAGGACGAAGAGTTTTCACCAGCCCCCCGTACCGACACTGCACAGCCCGGACGACAAGTATCCCCACATACCCCCTCTCTGACTTTGCAGCGTTCAAACGGGCACCAGGTAGTTAATGGTGGGGCCTTATTCGAGCTTACAGACTCACTGGACGCCAGTGACGTTCCATATTCCCAAGAACGTCCTGTGTCTAGCAGCTGCAACTCCTCCGCAGACGAAGTGCCTCTCTCTGACATTGAACTCCAGACGGAAATTAACGAAGCCGAAGTACGTGCATTGCAGCCAACCACCTATCTGGCAGACGTAATGGAGCAAACAGACTCTGGTGCCACTCTATGTGAGGACCTCTTCACTAGGATATATTACGATTTTGATGAGGAGAGGTACTCAAGAGAGCATTGGGCGGATGTCGACGCTGAGGCCATGAATTTATGCGTCCCGGTCCTAGCAGAGGAATTGGAGGAGCGTGCTCAAGCGCAAAGAAGTGGCGGTCTCGATGGCTGGCACTATGATAGCCCTTTCGACGAAGTATTCGTGAAAATCGACAACGTGAATCGGAGTCTGGAGGGTCGATTTGTAGAAGAAGCCAACACTGCACTCGACCGGGTTGGTGCAGACATTTCCAGTAGAAAGGATGACCAGGATGGTAGAGATGACGCCGCTACTTTATTAACGCCATTGTCCTGTATGCAGACGTTTGTTACTGAGTGTCTGCTGGAAAAACTTCGGTATGTAGCAAACGGAGTCTTGCACGAGAGAAAAAAAGCGCCAACAACAAAGAAAGAGATACTTGGCATGCTTATTCTACATATTCCTTGTGCTTCGTACAACGAGTCGCCGACTACGGTTTGTGACCCCCTCGAAAGCGGCCACTTCTTCCAAATGGGTCTGTCTGCAGACCGCTACTATGATGTCTGGGGGGCTCTCAGTGGTTCGAAGGAGCCCCGTGCCACACACGACTACAGTAGCACGGGATGGTCCCGTACAGCGAACAGAGCAACGACTCTCATAACTGAGATAGAAGCCGAGGTTGCAGCCGTCAACCGTGACCTACTTTATGTACAAAACGCAACTGTCTTCTCGTTAGATGACGATCATTTGCGTATGGCATCGCGGGCTGTTGTTGAACTTACCTACTTGCGACAACACAATAACCCTAAGAAGGATTTGGGGCCTGTGGGTAACGCACTATGCTCCGCTCTGAACCCTTTCTTTATTGCCTGTCATTTTACGCGCACGGGTGAAAAACTGTTGCATACTTGGGAGAGGCTTATCCAGATGGTGCAGGGGGCATCTACGACCGGAGCTTTACGCCCTATGCCGAACGCAATCTTCGCTGCCGATCGCGGCTACAATTCTAAAGAAACAATCTCGTTTCTGTCCGACAAACTAGGTGCAAGCCTGCTGGGTACCCATAAGAGGGATTTATGGTACCCGTTTGTATTTGGCGAAGGCCCAATTTCAAGAAGGCACCGAGGGATGGACGTGTCTGAGAGGGGCTGCCGTGCTGTGTACACGGCCCAACTGAAGGGCGGGGGGGCTCGCAGTTCCCAGGTTCGACGCGCGGAGGCCTGTGTTTATCGAGAGAGCTGCTCTGGGAGAATTGCTGCTCTGGTTCACAATAATGTATCCCTGTTCCCTTCCAGATGCTTCACTGTTGTGCTGCGTGACTCTTTTCGAACGAAAAGTTCTGTACAGAAGCTACAAGAGTCATTGGTAGCCTTTGACGAATACCAAAAATGCGGGGATTGGCCGACAAGGTCCGAATCGGTCCGATCGGGCACAGTTAATCATGGCAAAAACAAGGTTGAACAGCTTCTTAGCAGGTGCACCATGCTGACATATTATCAGTCGGAGGACCCGGTTTGGTTCCTCCTTCGTGCATTCCGCTTCACATCACGCACTGCCCATGGCTTTAAAGCCGCATTGGCTAGCGACTACGAGGCTTTATTGGGGGGGCTATCATGGCTGTTGCGGGAGAAAGTGCTAACTATTGGGGCACAGTCTTTGTCTGAAGACCATGTCATTGTTCGGGAATAACTCAGGCCGAAATGGGAGCAGGTTCTCAGAACCCTACGAATGGCATTAGGATGCATGCCCCGCCCATCTTCCCGTGCCTCTCTTGCAGACCGCATTTCAAATAGCTCTGCAAGCAGAATTTTTGCAACTACAAAACCTGAGTTGCTTAACTTTCTATCTGTGTTTGGGCGTGTAGTGGATAGTCGTGCTAACAAGCCCGAAGTTTTGGCCGCTGTAATGCAGCTCAAGGCAGATATACTGTCTAGGTCTGTGTCTACGGACGGTGGGAATGAAGCCGACCATACAACTGATGATGACATGGCTGAGCAGGCAGCAAAAAGAATATGCATTTTGTTTCGAGAAGATTCATTAACATCATGGGTCATGAAGCCCCTAGTGCCAACCGCTGGCATGAAGGAAGGCACTCGCAACGAATTGGAGATTATCCGAGCAATTCCTAACTTCTTCGCGGGGCACTTGGGTGCGTACAAGAGGGGACTGTGTTCGTCTACATATAGTTGGGATCACTACCACAGTTTAACTGTGAACTACATTCGGACAACCGGACTTCTAGAAAGCCAGAGCTGCTCTATGGTCGCTGACAGCCCGGATGCTGTCATGGCAGCTACTGATGGGGACAATTTAACTACGGTCTATGCAGTCGAAATTAAGACCATGACCGCGGTGCGGACAATAGAAGGGGCTGTAGTACTTAGAGAGAAGTATGGTGCTATTATATCGCTGGAGAATGTTGGCACAGATGACAAAAGCTCTGAACTGTTCAGAGAACTTGTGCCATCTACAAAGTACAGAGCACAGGTGCTACATCACTGTGCTACGCTAAGAATGAACCATATGGCATTTGTTGTCGGCACTGGAGGGTCCATGGTTGAAGGTAATATCATTTACACATGTCTAGTTGAGTTTTCTGAGTCCCTGCGACACAGCTATACATACTGTCTGGACTGTGTTAGAGTCTCAGTTTTTTCTTGGGTGGGATTGGATGCGTCACTCGTGCCAAAAGAATACGACGAACTGTTGAAAGATAGTCATGCGTCTGATCTATACAGCTTTGTGTCGTATTATAATCTAAGCAAGGCCATCAGAAAGGAAGTTTTGAAACAGGGATCCCCGATACCGCCCTGCAGGATGATCAGGTTGACCCCAGCTGTATTCTGGAACAACTTAAAGGGAGGCGTAGATGTTTTCTCCAGGTATTTGAAGACGTTGGCCAGAACGAATATAAGTGAGAACCCTGTAATATGTATTATTGCACGGCTGCTAAATATGCAAATCTGCAATGCAGCTGTGATATATAGACTCTCTCTTGCAAGGCAGAGAAATATTCTCCCGCCTTCTGTCAATGAACAATATGGAACTGAAGGATACGCCTCGCTACGACACAAAGTTACAAGGTGTGACACTTTCGGATCCTTCGCGAGACGACTCGCTCAAGAATGGGCAGAAAAAATAGGATCCACCCGCTCTGAGGACAATGAGAACGGTTTTAATGAATATGTCACCAAACTCACTCCTTTTTTTAAAAGAAAAGCTTCAGAGCAGTACAACCTTGGAATTCACAAGGCAAGAAGACTTAACAAAAACTTGCGTCACGAAAAGGTGCATGGGACACCGACTTACTGCGTTCTATGCAGCTGGGTGAAGCGCGGAACTAAGGACGAAAAACCTAAAACGAAAAGAAAGGGCTCCCGTCAAGTCCAGTGGTGCTGTACGTGTAGGCAAGCGATATGTAGTAGCTGCTGGATAGAGTGGCATTCGCGCCCCACGCTGAAGCGTCACATTCCCACAGCGGCTGATGAAAGGGAATTCGACTCTGCGCCAAGAACGCCAAGAAGACGTGCAAACCCATCTAGTTCACGCTGAAGCGAATAACCACCCCAACTCTCTGTTTCTGACCCCGTAGACTGACTCGTAAACAAGGCTGCTTGGTAGACGTTGTGCACTTAATGTGATGTTTGAGATTAGAATAGTGCATTTTTGAGAGGTCGCATTCCAGGGAAGTGAGAGTCTCACAAATCGCCAACAACATTTACACAACAATCAACAAAAATGCTCTTCGAAAAGTTGACGTCTCACAATTTATGTGTGAATCTCATGCACTGTGAGACTTTCGAGACTTTTTGTGTGAGTTTTGAGATGTTTGGGACCGTATCAAACCCCGGTCCACAATTCATTTTTTGAGCAGACACCACGCCGGAAGTACTCGCCAGTTCAGAAGGAGACCTATATCTACTTGACCGGAACACTGTTTTGTGTTGAACGGCACTACTTCGGGCTGACTGCGCCTTCTACAACGGAAGAAAGTTCAAAAAAACCCGACCGGGGCACAAAATTACCGTCACAAAAAAGGAGCGCAGGGTTATGGCGACGGCGGCTGAGTAGTTCTGCCCAGTTCCACGTCATTGCCTCAACATAACAAAAAAAATCTTTTTCGAGAGTATTTGCTACATCGCACTATCGGATATATCGCACTTTGAAGCGTTGTGACACTGGGGTGCGATATATAGAAGGTACCACTGTACATGTACACATGGCTGTCCATGTTGTCTTAAAGGAGACCCTCATTCTCCATGCAACAGCTTGGGCACGCCACTCTCTCATGGCATGAAGGGCGATTTTAACTTCTCTTATTCAAAACTTCGAATGCAGAACTTTGTGTGGCGTTACACGAATGGCAATATACCACGTGTACATGTGTATACCTGAGGTTGCGGCGCAATCAAAAGCGGATATTTTCTTTTTTTGGCAGTTCAGTAGCAGAATTTACGCAACATATGAAGAAATGATGTAATCACGAGATATCATGCTATACTACACGTGTGAAGACTTCGATTGCCAACATGGACCGACCACGTGAAATGGCAACTAGTCAAAGAGTCATGCCACTCATACACTATGAATCTATGAAGTTGACGTTGCCCTACAAAACAAAGGGCTGCTTTTCATGTGAATGGGGGAATGGAAAGCAGGCCCGAACGACACGCTTCGGTAAGGAGATTGGAATGCGGGGTCTGCCGTCGTCTCTTTCTCCATGGTTTGTAATGGTGTCATCTCCAAGCATGAGACGCCGTTCTATATCCACGGCAGATCACTTTTCCTTTTTTTCTGACAGCGCGACTACACGAAGACTTTCTCGGAGATTGCCCATTGCAGTGCTGCCCTCGTCTTTCGGTCGCTATGACCCCCAGGCACAGCACTGCACACAAGTGTCAGGTGCACACACCTGAAGATCCCTAAAGTTTAGTTTTCATTTATAGGTCAAAGCGATTGGAACTGGAATATGGGCCGTGTCTTGTAGCCAAGAGCTTTAACCATCTATGGAGCAGACTCATCAGCATGCATTTCCTCGGCACTCCTGGATTTTCTTGTGCGATGTGCTGTATGTTGGCAGCGATGGAAACCCGAACGCACATTGAAGAATACTGGATCCCAACACAACAGGTATCATCCGAATCTCATGCTGACCTCACACTGGAAAGCTCGACAGTCCTACATGTATTCTGGCTGCCTGTCGATACGCCAGCCGCCTGGCAATGCCAAGTTTACGCAGAACTGCACCGCACAGCATCTTCCCATGAAAAACCTTTCTTTTCTTTGGATACAAGGGAGGGAGGACAATTTCGTTGCATGGGGAGCCGCAGTTGAGGTGTACAAGTCGAAAAAGGTCATCAACCCACAAAAAAAGGGAGACCACCTTACGAAATTGCTTGGAAGAAAAATCAACGAGACACCAGTGGATGGTTTCATTTCAGTCAGCAACGACAGACCCCATGAATTGACTTGAGTCTGAACAAAACTGGGCATCACAAAACAATGCATGCGTCATAGAATCCTCCCAAAACACGTATGCATCTACACTTTTCCAAATGCCAGCTCGACTGTCATGAATTCGAATGCGCGACGGAATCGCGATGGCATGGGACGGGCGAGCCTCATATCAATTGAGGGTATTAATATTGTACAACAAGGGCACCGACAATGCGGCAATGAGATAACTGGATGGCTGTGGCAGTGAACATGCGGATGGCATATTGGCGATGGCGGACATCACTCTGCGAAAAACAATAGTTGGAGGTAGAAAAAACGTAGCCCTGTCACGACGGCGCGTGTAAAGGTGGATTGGTGGAGACTGCCAGGCGAACTCCTGCGGAAGCCTCGTATCTTGCTGTGCAGGAAGAGTCAATCCATGCTGTCCCAGTCGTTCGGACTGAGAGGCCGAGCGCCAAGACAAGAGTATAGGCGGGAAGCATAGGCGGGATGCATAGGCGGGGAAGCAAAACGAGAGTAGAGGATTGCTAGAGGTGGGAACGGGATTTCGAATGTCGGAGGCAAGTCATGGAAAACAAAACGGATCCGAGAAAGGGTGAATAGCTTACGGATATGAAAGCTTTCACCTGAGCTTGGTCAATGCTGAAGATGTGACATGACGAACAGCATTTCAGCTTCAAAGTCTTCTCGTCCCCATGGCGAAAGCAGCTGGAGTTAACATATTGAACCCGGGTGCGGGTGGGAAATGGGAGGGGAGAGGTGTGGGTGAGAGGTAAGGGTGGGAAGTGGGAGTGGGAAGTGGGGCGTGAGGAGTGGCAGGTTGGAGGTGAGGGTGGGAAGTGGGGGGTGTGGGTGTGGGAAGCGGGGGGGTGATGGAGGGGGACGGGCTGTCCCTTAAGACCCAAGATGCCAGTAGTGCAAGGAATATTGCACAGGGTGTTGTGCTAGGACTCGCACCGATTGCAGCGAGTGTGGGACACATCGCATAAAGTATAGACGCGTGTAGAAATAGACCAGCACAAGAAGCGGATGTCATACCTGATTGGGGGATTACACCTTGAAGCAACGTTGGGTCTTAAAGCCATCGGTACGATTGCTGTGCTTTAGAAGCATACAATCATAAAAGCAAAGGATCTGTCGGCGCTGACGGCGACAGCTGCGAAGATGGTTGACGTATACTGAATATTTGTACCCTTGGATCTTTAAGCGATCGGTGCGATTACTGTAGTCCAAAAGCATACAATCATAATAGCGAAGGATCTATCGGTGCCGACGGCGGCAGTGGCGAAGAAGGCGGACATGTACTGTATAATGAACCAAACAGAAAAGGAGAAGCGCGTGTCTATTTTGAGACAGGTCGACGCCCGGGTGCTTTCCGAGGTTTTGACAAGCGGAAAAGACTGGGGTTGGGCTGGTCGGTTGACAGTGGAACCGGGGAGAAAACAACAAGTCTTGAACCGTGGTCCAGTTTGGTCAAAAGCTTCAAAAATGTGCCATATGACGGTTTAGAAGACCTTCTTACGAAAACATGCAAAGGTAGGGGTGATTAAAGTATGTACAGTAGAGCGACTTGTCGTGTAATAGCATAGTTGGTGTCTCCCTTTTTCGAGGTTCGGGCTTGTACTCGGCTATGTGGAAGCACAGGTTGACCAAAGAAGCGATGCTGGACGATATTGCGCGATGTTCGACGAGATAGCGAGCTTCAAGCCCGGCAAATTCGGTTTGAAAGATGCATTCTGTAGGGCCATGCTCCTGTGCGGTCCCCGGGGGTCATCGAGAGACAGGCTTCGTCCCAAGCGGGGCTCCAAGATCGTTATGATAAGTCCGTCATATATTTACGAAAATTGTAGGCTGTAGAACTTTCCAACTTGTCGCAGACTCGCAATCTGAAACGTACCAACTCTTCAGAAACACATCGCCAAATCCTTTATATACCATCCCTCTCCTTCAAACACTCCCCTCCTCCCCCCCCCCCCTCGCTCACACCTTCATTCGCAACGCCAAACCTCAACCGTCTCTCTCACCCCCCTCTCACTCTCGTCTCACGCTTCAACTGTCTTGCAACCATGTCGTCCTCGTTCAAGATGCGAATTGGGTTCTTGCTTGATTTCCCTCCCGAGGCGGCGCAGCCGAATCATTCCGCCGAACGCCCTCCGGCCACGAACCCTGGCCTCACTAGCCAGCCAACCGGTATAGCCGAGCCTGCATCTGCGTCCGCTATTCTGCCCAGGCCGTCGACCGTGATTGACCGTTCTGGCCCGGCCAGGGTCATCTGCGACCCGCCGACCGGTTGGAATAACCCTAACAGGCCTCGTAACTTCAAATGCAAGCTTTGCACTTATCCCTTCACCAAGAAGGAGCACTTGAAGAGGCACATCGTCTTGGTTCACAAAAGGATCCGTCCCTTCAAGTGCTTATATTGCAGGCGCGACTTCGGTACCAAACAGAACCAGATCACTCATTTTGAGACCAAGCGCCACAAGGAAGTGGTCATCCATAAGATTGAGTCCGGAATCTTCTACGGATGAGTAGGTTTCTTTCTACATGTCTCTTTGCGATACCATGGATTCTTGCTCATGACTTCAATGCAGTTCTGCGCCGCTCGTACTGCGTGTAGATTTCTTCTGAGCTCTCTATGACATCGTTCGCACCTTAGTACCACCCGTAACGTTCCCTTCAATAAAGGAGACATGTCATCACGTGCATTTGTTCTGTTTTTGTTCGTTCTCATTGCCTCTTCACTCATTGAGGACAGGAGCTAGTCTCTTTGCCGACGTTCGAATACTACGAGGCAACAAAAACTTCTATCAACAGCTGAATGCGCATCATTTACCTGCCTCTCTTAGTTTACGCTGTAACTGCCTTCTCCCGTTTTCCCATCACGATCGGAGCTTTGCTTGCTAGCTTCTAGAGGATCCGCTTCTCTTCTCCCTTTCTGAATGTATAGTATCCCTAATAGTTGTGATGGCATATTCTCTACGGTCCATAAATGCGAGCTTTCTTGTTGCAGTGGCTAAGTCCACCGGTGTCTTACTCTTCATGATGAAAAAACGCATTAGCAGGGATCAACTTTCTATCCTTTTACTTTAGTCGGGGAGAACTATGGGCATGCCGATACGCTACGGAGGATTACGATACAGTGAAAGAGAATAGGATTGCTTTGGTAACCACGACTTGATTCGAGAAGAATGTATGCAAGTTGGTTATTCTGGTAAATTTGGAGGGGGGCTAAGGAGGGATTCTATGCAGGTTTCTCGCGTTTGACGGTTTGAAGGTTCCTGGCGGTGTTAAGAAATTGTAGGTAAAGGATGGACTTGCAGGTGATCCAGGAGGGCATTTTAGGTTGTTTGGAATTTTTAGTATCTGTTGTAGGAACGAGTAGTGAGAGAGATTTACAGACCAGTTGGTACCCAAGGGTACTGCTCGTCAACTAAACGTTGCAGCACGCCCGCACATGAAGGGCCAAACAGTTTCGGCTTGAAGAACTTTGTGGATGTGGCTGACTTTGGTTTTCTCCCTGATCGAGGCAACTGGGCCACGTTTTGAATCAAGATTGGGGCCTGGTCAGTACGGAATAACGATACATTGGGGCCAATGAAGTTAGTTGCGTTGAATCGGCTATAAGACGCCTTAATGCTCACCTTGTAGAAGAGTACACAGAAAGAAGACAGTGAAACAAACCAACGGCATTCCTTCTTGTTTGGATAGGGAGAGATAAGCGAGCGTGGGTACTGGTGTGAACGTTTACGTAAGCATGCGAGGTCGTACATGCGCATTCTCAACGACGATGCCGCACAGGCGTCCAATTCAGGCACAGGGAAGGGGGAGAGGGAAGAGAGACACCTCTAGAGCAGGTCAGTAATCACCGCCAAGTCAAAGACCGAATATGATAGGGGAGGACGAAATGACCAGATCAAGGCCTAAATGGTAGCAACGGGATGCTTTTATCGAGAGTGAAGAGCAAGTATGAGTTGAAAGCATCATAAGCGAGCGGGTGAAGGACCGAGTGAAAGAGAGACGTGCGCCAGCTACTTAAAAGCACAGCTGTACAGACTCAGCATGGTGACGTGGTGCCACGGTAGCACTGTACATAATGAGGAAAACGTGCTACAGCGTACGAGAGAGACAGTTGCATACAGTGCTTTTTATAAAGCAAATGACGCCTGTATGACACCAATTGCATCAGCGCTTACCGACTGCGTCAAAGAACGCAACCACTCCCTTTCCCAATTCCACATTGCTGACACCTCATGCAATTGTATCACTGAGCTGCATCTCTGCCCAATCCAATCTCTCGCTCTGTTCTTGTTCATCCATTTCCACTTGTCCTCCCCTCATTCGCCAAAAGGTCACTCCCCTTGTCCCACCCCGCCAAAAAACGGTCCAATGCGAACGGTCCGCTCGGGTCCCTTTGGATGGTCTCTGACGGCACCCCACTTTATCCTTCCGCATGTGCTATATTAAGACCCTACCTACGCACCCCGCCCCATTGTACCTGGGACGCTGCCAGAGCGTTCCGACCTCCGTGTTCACACGATTTGTTTTGCCGTCGACCCCTTCCGGCGATACATATGTAACCTTAGTCTCAAGCATGCCTTAAAACGAAATATCCGCTTCAGCAGTTACAGTCCACTCTTCGATGTCGCTGTCGCCCTACCGTGCGAGCTGGTTAGCGGGGAGTTAACATGTGTTCGACAATAGCGTGTGCACCCATGTCTCCATCTAAATAAAGATAACCCTACAGAGCAACTGAACGAAGCAATATCTCAGTCCCTCAATACTGTATCGTGATCTCATGATAGAGTATTTCGAATCTTACCATCGAAGTTGTCCAACAACACATACATTTTACTTATTTCACATTCGCCTCACGTTTGAATCGGCTTCGAATGACGTTTCCGTAACCCCGTGGACTTGCGGTAAACTGTGACGACTTCTCACGCTTTTCACCTCCGAACGGCAGGGCAGTATCATTTCCACAAACACCATAATTCAAACACATTTTCATCGCGGCTCCTGGTCGATGGCCGCACAGCATTCTGCCTGACGATAGCATCCACCCCGTGAACGCTTTGATTGCCGCCACAATGGACAAAACCAATCATTTTGATACAAGGATCAATTTCCTTCCAACCTTGTGCACCGTTGCATCATCAGATTCGCCCTAAAGCTTTAGGGGCGAATCTACTGCAATCTAGTATGCCCTGGCAGCGTATCGATGCATGAGAGCTGTACAGTGTCTATACTTCGTGAGCCCAACAGAGACAAAAACCGTTGGTTTCTTCGGTAATTAAATGCAGACTTTCGCGAAACAATGTCGTACGCGAGATGCGTCGTCGTGCCGAGCATTGTGGCGAGGACGAGTAGGCTCTGTTCTCCTAGGCTTCCACCTCGACCTCACTCTAGATCCCAACCGAAATGCTGGTTTCTTGCTTTGTGGAAAGATAATAATGTTTCGCAGCTCGATTTCCTTCTTTTCTGGAATGGAGATGGCATGGCCCTTGGCGGTTTCCATATTGGAACAAGAAGGCTCAAGTTTCTATATGATTTGCAAATACCAGTGCTTTCTCTGTCCGATATGGAATATCTTGCCGCTATATGCGTAGTCCAGCTTCTATGTGTCCAAGATCCGGAGATAAGGGCCGTTCACGAAAGATACATTATTGTAAGCCAACAATGCGGTCTCGCTGTACTGTACTGTATTCTCTTTTTTTATTGCGAAGGTCGTTGAGTTGGAGGGCGAGATTGGCGAGGGACACAAGAATGCCAGAGTTGTACTGTACTCAAAATGGTAGGAAGTATGTGTGGCTTGGAGCGGAAACGATGCGTGAGAAACTGTATGAACGTCTTCATGTGGGGCGAGGTGAGAAACAAGTCCGGTGTCGTCAACAAAAGAAAAATTCACATGCACCAAAATGGAATTCCACTAGGACGCCACGTACTTTCGATTGCACTGTAGGTGCTCCCATCTCAAAGAATCGCGATGCCCCTTCTAGTCATCCCTGTTACTTTCGATAACTTGAGCTTGCCCCTACATCATTGTTTCTCAACAGACAGAACGGGGGAACTCTCGCGATTGGCGCAGGCATAAACCTATCTCCCTCTTGTTCATGTGAATGTAATCATGGCAGTACAGTACATCCTGCAGTGAATGAAAAACGGATTCGCAATACGGTAGATGCACCACTCACCAACTGAGTGATGGATAAGGAATGCTACTGTGAGTTAAATACAACTGTTTCGAGAGTGCTCCCCTCCGGGAAAAGGTGAAACTCTCCCTCTTTTCGAAGAATTGTAACGTTGTTGTCCCTTAGTTCTGCGGGTTCTACAGGCATGTGCACGAGCAGAAAAATAAACATGATTGACAAGGGTGCGGCAAACATCCAGAGAGAGAAACCAACGGCAATATGACTAAAAGCATTACTGGCAAGCCTTCCTACAAACCGCTCTACCTCACAATCAATCAGCGGCATGTTTGTATTTACAGCTCTGCGGCTCCCCCAGTTGCTACTGCAGCCCTCAATCCTGTTCATTTCCTTCAGCTCCTCAGGTCTTCCGGTTCTTTTGATTGACTAGCATCTCGAGCTATCTCTGGTATGCTTAGAGAGGCCCATAAACTTGCTGTGATTCAACTTTTTCTTGGTCCACGAATACAAGTGCATGCAAAAAAAAAAATCACAAACGGCTTAATATCACTACGTTAGTTGAAAGATAAAGTTCATGTCGAGGCCAGTTCTGACAAGGGCTCACTTTTACTGTTAGAGATATCCTCTTGCAGCACGATTTGGGGTGGTTTGCAACAAGGACGGACCTCGATTCATTGATGGAATTAGCTCTGAGGGAAATTTAATGTCATGTCATGGGTGCACATATATCTCGCCGTTGCTGATGCTATTTTGAAAGCATATCCTACCGCTCTCGCGTACTGTTGCATAATAATATCATTTCACGTGGCGGAGACTGCGAGAGAGTCTGCCCCGTCGATCGTTCTTGAAGTAATCAGCGTAAGACTTCGCCTGGAACGTCAATCTCTGTGATACTGCTGATTGCATTGCTAGATAGAGGTCTGCATCAAGACAAGGGCGTGTGTAAAGAGGTCGAGCGGTTTATTTGCAGAGGGGATATGGGGGATATGGATGAGTTTCTCATAGAGAGGTTGACAGAGGTGAACTTTTTGGGCCTCCACGCGCGTGCGGTGTTTGGTGCGTGAAGACTCGAGAGCGATATGAATGTTAGTCTGGATGTCGATGTTGAGGTGTTGTTTGGAGCACACTGGCATGGATGTCTGAAACGCGAGGTCTGAACACGTTTGCCTGCTGTGTGTTGAGACTCAGAGAGTGAAATTTCGCTTCATGTACCAATGAGGAGACAGTGGCTTGAAGATTTCCGAATGGTGGGGAAGTTGTTAAGGGCGTGATAATGCCTCAACAGGATCATCCGTATTTGGAGTGCCGACATCCGCGTCGCTGAAGGCAAAGAGGCTGAAACGAGGGATTTCAAATGCAATCGTTGAATTGTCCGATTTTGTAGAACTAGGGGAAAAGCATGTTAGGTTGGTGCCATCGAGTAGTGGTCACGAAGTTTATGTGTGGAGTGGCGTTTGGATTGGGGAAAGTCAAGTTGCATGTTGTTGGCAAAAAGGCGAAATGCGCAACAAACTTTGGGGATATAGAGTGCTTTTTCGAGTTGAGATGGAGGTCGTATGCGTCTTTCAGAACCAGATGTCGGGGAATGAAGTGTAGAGCTTGAGCTGCACGCGGACTTGATACGAAATACAGTATGTGTGGTGCCAATAACAATGGCAATCTATTTTCTGTACCCTTGAAGGGTACCCTTCGAAGGGTACTGCTTCGCGACTTGCAAAATTTTTTGCGACTAGATCGTGTTGTACAGTAGTGATGGATTTCCGAAACGGTGAGCAATATGCTGCCTGTTTTCCCTGGCACAATTTCGCATTCGCAAGTTTCGCTAAAACGTTGAGTTTTAACGTACAATATATCCCTCCTATTCGCAGGACCTCTTCGCTCGAGTGAAAGTCCATCAACATGCTCAAGGGGCGGTAGCGCGAACAGAGTAAGGCTTCACGGTAGCAATGGACACCTAAATGAGCCCTGGTTCCGCTTATCCTTTAGACCTCCGCATTCTCCAGGATTAAAACAATACTGAGGAGAGCAAGTTAGACCGACCGGTGGGTGTACCATAGTCGGTGCCCTTTCCTCGGACCTCGGAAGTTCAGCATCTATTTATTACCCTATTCCCATTCCCGAGGGATCGGGCTATTTCCAAACGGTCGATATCGTTGTGTTTCATATTTACAATCACGATTCAATGTCTGCGTTCTTAGATCCGTTTTAACCCCGTATCATCTATGATGAGTATCTGAATACAGTCGTATTTTGGGACGGTATGAGCGCCAAGATATGGTATACATAGCACAGAGAATGGCTTAGAAACTTTATGTGTTTAGGCGATTCGCATGAGGGTGTTGGCGCATGCACATCATTCGGACGAAATGCTTCTGTTCTCGAACAGACTGGGCGTTTAGCAGCATTTTCCTTACTTGATATGTAGTTGAATACGACTGATCCGTCCTCGACCTTTTCCCAGCACAGAGAACATTTCTACAGATATATATGTTTTGTTTTATCGCTGTAGGGTTTCGTATATGCGAGGTTCATAGCTCCTTCATTATTTCCGAACAAGACAGTGGCGGGCATGGCGTTCCTATTCTCAAAACATTCACGCACAAGACAACACATCGGCATGGACTCTCTCACTGCAAACTGCACTACAGAGGGTTCGCGATATAGTGCCATCTTTGTTATTGCCAGCTCCGATATAGTGCTACCCTTCTGCGAGTGGCACGAATTATGAGCCAAAAACGAAGGGTCCCCAGAGAGGCAAGGCAGTTGGATGGACGTACTGCCCGAGAGCGGCTGCCGCCACGGAAAGATATTATGCAGTTGCTTACTAGAATAGAGACTATGGCGGAAAAAGGCAGGGTCGATGTCAAAAGAATGGGACGCACTTGGGGTATGCTGTAATAGAAACGGCATTACAGAAGTCCCAGGCCGAATGTTTCGAGTTGGGAGATCAAAGGTCGTGGCCTTTCTGTTAGTTTAGGTAGAATGGAGACACTGTCAGTCACCCTTTTCCGCAATGCGATGGTCAGCGAACTATAGAGCGAATTGCGAGAGCTGGAGAGAGAGGAGGGGCTAGGACGAACATCAGTAAACAATTGTTGCATTTTGCATCTCTTGGCGGCGCTCTCCCGTGCGAGCAGCCGCATCACTCGTCTTCACTCGTCCCGAGCTCCGGAAGGAACGGCACAGGCTCCAGTGCGCCTGGTGCCAGGGACATCAAAGCAAGGACAACTCAATTCACAGGAGTTTTCCGACATTCCGGAATTAAGGAAGACTTTTACATCATCCTTTGCAGAAGGCAGTGAAAAACCCCGCGCAAGCTGACTAGCAGGTATATCATGCCGCCAACACCGACCAACCTTGACCACGTGACTCACGTGCCCGAGGCCCCCTTTTCCGCGTCTCAGGGCCCTTTTGGTAACATTCGACTGAGCAACGCCCATCAAGAAGGCATCTTCAACTTTTTTAATGGGTACGCCATGCAGTCCCCGGTCGCACGAGGAGAAGACCTTATCGATCAAATTCGCGAAGATCTTGAGCCCCGTGAGCTAGTTGATCCAATGATAACCGTCAATTATGAGATCTACAAGAAGATTCGAGTTTTTCTGAATGAGCAAGGTGTTGACACCCCTGCCACGGGTGCCTCGGGCGGTCTCATTGTGAATCGCATTCTTCACACCACTTGGAATAGGCAGGAAGACCGCATAGAACGCGAGAAAGCAGTGGCTCAGTTCAAGTCCATCAAAAGGGGAACCTTCGTTCCAAGTTCTCCATCATTTTCAAGCCCAGGCTTCCCTGATCAACCATTTTCTACCGCAAGCCCCGCGCAAACAAACACCCCGAATGCCCAAACGACATAATCATCTTCAAAAAACGCCGCAAAGGGGATGAGTATGGCATATTCGTCCAACTGCCAGCGTTTTTGGGGCAAGAATGATGAAGATTGGCTCACAAAGCTCAACAGGTACCATTTCATGTGCGCTCAGAACAAGGTGACAGGTTCAGATAAGGTGAGTTTCCTTCATTATATGCTTGATGGCGCCGCATTGCAGTTCTTCATAAATGAGATTGAGGGAAAATTGACGAACTATGGAGAGGTAATGAGACGATTTCATGAGAGATACGCCTCTGCAGCAAAGCAAGATTACATCTCTCATCAGTTAAGTGAAATCCATATCTCGAATTTCGAGACACAGGACAATTTCAGCGAAGGGGCCGCCTTTCGTGCGATGGTAGATGAGATAGATCGACTCACGCCGATGTCGCACCCAGAGGACAGGACCGACAGAGCAAAGACACTTCACCTTCAGCAAGCCGTCCTCGGCAAGGACTGGGCTCGTACCGTACTGTCCAATGTGACAGCAAATGAATTAAGGTATCATAACCTAATCGAACGTCTTGAATATTCTTTACAACAATCGGCTAAGCACCTTTCCGCACCTTCCCGCGCCCCTCACTACAACAGCAACCAGATCCGAAGTACCAGGTGGAAAGCCACAAACTTTGCCGGTCAGGCGAGATACGGCAGAGAACCAAGGAGTAACGCGTCGATCGTCCCCAAACAATTCAACCGTGACAGTCGTGTCTACCCCAAAGAAAATTGGCCTCAGAGAGATAATCGTAAGGATTTGCTCACCTGTCATAACTGCGGGAAGACTGGGTGCCGTTGGTTCAAGTGTAAGGAACCTGTTGATATGAAACGGGTCCTTCGTAACCGTATGCATGCCGCCCAAGAAAACACTCGCCGCCGAGGTTCATTTGGCATAAACTTCAACGAAATATGCGATGACCTGGCACGAGACATGATGGAAATCATGTTGACGTCGACCGAAGATGGAATTGACGGCGACGGATATGATAGAACAAGCGAAATAACTGAGGAGAAAGCGCAGGAAGAGCTCATGTCTAAACTCGAAGATGCGTCAGCCAATGCAGCCGCGATTCACCACAATGCAGTGCGATTCGAACTTGCAAAGTTACCTCACGACGAATTGGGCCAGGATAGCGTGAACGAAGATCCAGACGAAGGGGATTTTGGCAGCGGGGTTTGAATTGCCGACAGACCCCAGAAGCCAGGCACAAGCTTCCGCCTGATAAGATTGTCGGTCGGACTAATCTCAAGTTAAATCCCAAATACCTCCTCAACCCCCACACGGTAGCCAAACGACGTAACATCACTCCCACATCAACTCCGAGGCACTCCGGCGGAAGAATGAAAGAGGTTTTGAAGGTAATCATATCTCGTCCCGATAAAGTAAAACAGTACAGCACGAAGTCCTTTGAGGGCGCGTGTGCGGACACGGGAGCTCAGAAGTCAGTATGTGGATTGGCACAGGCGAAGGCATATTGCCGTGCCCGTAAGGAAGCATTCAGGCTTCACCCCTCGCCCTACTCCTATAAATTCGGGGATGGAGTCCGTGCAAGCCTTGGCATGATTGATGTAAGAATGCGCATCAAGGAAGGTTTCTATCTGCAGTTTTTTGTGGACGTGGTAGATGCCGATATCCCATTGCTGCTCGGGTTGGATTTGCTTGACAAACACATGCTCGTAGCCGACAATACAGTCAACTTGCTAATTAGTAAGGTTGGCCGGTGGACAGTTCCGATTGTACGAGCACACGGACACATGTTCGTCAAGTGGAATGTGCACGAAGTACTGTACACGAGGACAGAACTCGAGCGCCTACACTTACACTTCTTCCACCCCTCGAAGCAGAAGCTCCTAAACCTTCTGAAACGAGGCACTCCTGATTGCATTACGGCGGAAACGCCGGGGGTAATACAAGACATTGTTGATAAATGCGCCGGCTGTAAGCGTTTCGGCATTCGACCGTACCGCTTTCGTGTATCCGTCCCCGGCGATCAAATCGTCTTTAACCACGAAGTCGCTATTGACCTTTTTTGGGTAGGAGGTAACCCGATCCTTCACGTCGTCGATACTCACACAGGTTACCAGAACGTGGGTTTACCAAAGAGTCTGTCAGCGCAACACGTATGGGAGGCGTTTCTCGAAGCTTGGGTAACAGTGTATGTTGGTATGCCGAACCGGATCAGGGCCGACCAAGGATCTGTATTCACTTCCAAGTTTTGGGACGATGTTACCGCTCTACACGGCGTTGAGTTACAGCTGTCCGGGGTGGAGAGTCATAATTCAATCGGAATTGGGGAACGTTACCACGCACCACTCAGGCGTGTGTTCCGAGTCATTCGCTCGCAATATCCTAACTTGGACCCTGAGATTGCACTGCGGTTGGCTGTCAAGGCATCGAATGACACCCTTGGACCAGACGGATATGTCCCATCTCGGCTCGTCTACGGTGTGGATCCTGCCTTACCAGTTGTGAACGCTCGACACCCTGCGCAACGCGAAAGAATGGAAGCACTTGCCATCGCGAAAAGGGAAATGGCTACCATTACTGCCGAAAACCGGATCAAGCAAGCATTGCGCTCAAAACTACCTCCAGCAACAAGATATAATATTCAGCCCGGAGACAACGTGCTGATTTATCGAGAGAAGGAGAAGGAGTGGATGGGGCCACACAGGGTCGCCCGCATTTGTGAGAAGGAGGTATTCGTCGATTGGGAAGGCAAGGAGAAGCACTTCAATTTGGCTCAAGTCCTGCCAATGCCTCGTGAGCAGGGAGATCGTGAGCTCAAAAGGCTACTTCAAGGCATGGAGCAATTCAAGTCAAATCCACCCCCTGGGATTTTCATGACAGAGACCCTACATCCCGTTGATCCTAGAGGACAGTCGGCAATGTTTGACCGAGCAAAGGCGATGGAACTCGACGGATTGGCGAAGCGCGGCGTGTACGAAATTGTGTTGAAGGGAGACGTCCCCAAAAATGCAAATGTATTAGGGGGGCGCTTTGTTCTCACTGTTAAGAACAGCAATACAGATGATGAGGTTCACAAGGCAAGATTCGTAGTCCAAGGGCACACGGATAATGAAAAGAACCTACTTGTGCACAACAGCACTAATTTGCGACAGGGATCTATTCGTGTATTGGTCGCTATCGCTGCGGTTTTTGGATTTCGCTTGTGGTCACAGGATGTGTCCCAGGCGTACTTGCAGAGCGCATGCAAGCTGATGCGCAAAGTTTACGTGAAACCGACCAAAGAATTTCGCCTACCACCTGGTCGGCTACTCAAGTTGTTAAAGCCCCTTTACGGGCTCTCCGACTCTGGCGACTATTGGCATTCTACGTTCTCAGACCACCTCATTAACGACTTACGTATGATGAAGACAGCAGGCGATTTATCACTTTTCTTCAAGGTTGTGGATGGGAAACTCAGGGGAATGACCGGTGCGTATGTCGACGATACTATTGGAACGGGGGACAAAGTGTTCGAGGAGGAATCAAAGATGACAGGGGAACGCTTCCAGTCCAAGGATCGCGAGGTTGGCAGCTTCCAGTTCGCGGGGATCGAAATTAAACAAATTGAGAACGGCTACATGATGCACCAGGAACGATTTGCAATGAAGATTGCTCTGTTATCGAAAAACAGTACATTCCCAGAGTTCCGATCGAAACGGCAGGAGTTAGCGTGGCTAACCCACACGCGACCGGACATCTCTGCTGCATTAAATCTTGCAGCTCAGGTTACAGAGAGCAAATTCGGCAGGAAGGACATTTCGACGCTCAACCAAGTGATAAAAAGAGTGCACTCCACTGCGAAGAGGGGGATAAGGCAGCAGAAGTTAGACATCGAGTCATTGTCCCTGAAGGTGTTCACTGACTCCTCTTTTGCGAACACGCCCGAGTTAAGATCGCAGTTAGGTTTTGTTGTTCTGCTTTGTGATGCCACAAACAAGTGTAACATACTGCACTTTTCATCGGTGAAGAGCAAACGGGTATCACGATCAGTCATGGGATCGGAAGTACTAGCATTTGCAGATGGATTCGACTACGCTTACCTGCTGAAAATTGATCTCGAGCGTGCTATTGGCCAGAAACTGCCACTTGCTATGCATACGGACTCAGAAAGCCTTTTTAAGACGATCGTGAAATCGACCACCACGACCGAAAAAAGGTTGATGATAGACATTCAAGCTGCGCGAGACGCCTACGCGAAACAAGAAATCAGCGATGTCGGCTGGATCCGGACTGACGAAAATCCGGCGGATGGCCTGACTAAGAGCAAACCTTGCTCAGCTCTGGTAGAAATTTTGGAAACTGGGAGGCTAAGCGTCAGAGTACACACTGCGGAGGCAAAACCGTGAAAAACAATAAAAAGTATTGTTTTTGGACGATAGTTTTAAAGAAATAACGAAACGTTGTCCAAAAGCAATGTTTTTGACATGGAAAACATTACTATTATTGTCCAAAGACGGTAATTAGATTGCATTAATAACAGTACTATTGTATGTGTGGCGGCAATACATATAGACCAAAGAAACATTCTCAATGTTGTCTATGAACGGTACATCGCCACTTTTTCTGAAACAACAGAAGTTTTGTTTACGAACATTCCAAATATTGTTTAAAAGCGAGGAAATGACTTGCAATCACAAAATTAACTCGTCAAATGTTAACGAGGCGGGTGACAGCATTTATGAGGTTTCCGAGGTGATTCTGATGCGGAAACGCAAGAGGCGAAAACTGGACTTGCTAAAAGCAATGCCTAGTGCCAATCGTCTCTTATTTACAGACGATGGTAAGGCCGTCAGAGCGTCTGACATGGGGAACGACAATGAAGACTCATCAGATGAGGAAGAACTTCATGGTATATCTGACTACGCAATGACCGTGTCATCCCGTTTGACCCAGAGTGTCGGCGCAGGGTGGGGTGCGTTGATGTCTTCACATGTGCGGCTTGTCGGGCCTCAACGCGTGATGGAGGGGTCCAAGCTGGAGGCTCGTGTTGATGGAGTGCCACTGGGTGTTGTGAAGAGGTTATCGTCCAACTGCGAGAAGCGAACAGGAGAGCAGTCTGAGAAGAGTGCTCCTGAGGTTTGCGTGATTGCGTATGGGGTACCGTGGAATGCGTCCCTGTATGACGATGGACAACCGCATCTGCTCACCATTCATTCAGCTTCGCAGCGGCATGCTTCGCACCCGTTTTCGTTTAACGGGGTGCCTGAGACTGGGATGAAGGCGAGATTGATACGATTATTGTCTGCTTTGTTTTCGCTTTCTGACTTCGAAGCAATGTCGCCCAAGTTATGTTCTCTAGGCTTTCTCTTTACTTTTGCGTTTTGCATTCCTGGTTTGCTGCGAAAAAGAGCAGCGACGTTTGTTCTGTTTACCATGGCAGCGCTTCTGAGGTTCGGGCCTGCCTTTATAGTGACCTATCAGCTCAGAGAGGCTGATGCCGGTCTGGGGATGGCAGGACTGAAATCAGTGTGGTTGCCGTCTTCCTTTCATCCATCGGGCGTGAATTTACCGTATATGTTATCTGTAACCGTGTTGTTTGGGAGCTTGGTTCCTGTATCGTTTTTGGTAACAGTAGGTACAGCAGGGCGGAAATCTGGGTCAACCGTGCAGTGCTGTCGTATCACATGCGGAGTGCCACCGCAGTAGCATCCCCCCGCCGTTTCTTGTGCGGAGTGCCACCGGAGTGGCCTTCCCTCATCTGTTCATAGCTCGTCGAATTTGGCAAGTCGGGTGCCGTTATTCTTCGTCTGCAAGAAGCCCACTGGCTGGTGGACCGTGATCCGAAGAGCGCCGTCAGCTGGATGCCCGTCAGCTAATACTCCTTCGCGTGCGGCAAGACCGAGGTCGCGCGCCGGTTTCTGCACGAGGCTACTACGCTGGACGCAGGCTTGGCACCAGCGTGCGTCGCCGTGGGACATGCGTGCGGCCTCGACCTCGATGTTTCACTAAGCCGCGACGCGCCATCGTGCGCCGCACGCTCTCCATCCTCGTCGTCTGCTGCCTGCTCTACTCTAGCGTCCTTTCCCCCCGCGCGCACCATGCAACACCCCCCCGCCCCCGCCACCTCACCGCCGCCCTATCCCCCACCGGCCACCACCCGGCCACGATCCCCCACACGTGCGTGGTCACCCGCCGTCCAAACACCGTCCAAGACACGACGCCCTGTGCCGCCTGGGCCTGGCAGATGCGCTGCTTGACATCGACGCCCAGGTGATCCGCGGCTACGCCCTCTTCCTGGGCCCGCGCGCCGAGCGCCTGCCGTACCACCAGCCTTCCAGAACAACTAACTGGTCGTATACCTGCTGGCCATCGCGGCCGACTGGCTGCAGGGGCCCTACGTCTACGCGCTGTACGCCGCGTACGGCTACGGGAAGGAGATCGCCCAGCTCTTCATCGCCGGCTTTGGCTCGTCCGCCATCTTCGGCACTTTTATCGGCTCCATCGCCGACAAGTATGGCCGCAAGTTTAACGTCCTAGTCTTCGTCATCACGTACGCCCTGTCCTGCATGACCAAGCACTCGCCGAACTTTGCTACCTTGATGGTCGGCAGGCTGCTGGCGGGCATTGCTACCAGCATCCTCTTCTCGGCCTTTGAGTCGTGGCTTGTGTCGGAGCATAACAACCGCGGCTTTGATCCCAACCTCATCGCCGACATTTTTCAAAGGCCCAGTTTGGGAATGCTGTCGTCGCCATTGTCGCAGGCCAGATTGCTGGCATGGTCGCTGCCCAGTTTGGAAAGGTCGCCCCGTTTGATACGGCCGCTGTCATCCTCGCCGCCACGGGCCTCATTGTCATGTTGTCCTGGTCCGAGAACTTTGGCGATAGTAGGCAGACCGTCACCGGCGGCTTGCGCAGTGCCTGGCATATGATGATTGCCGATGAGAAGATCTTGCTTGTCGGCATCATTCAGTCCTGCTTTGAGTCTGCCATGTATCTCATGGTCTTCAGTTGGACCCCGGCGCTACAGGCCGCGTCGCATGCCATGTCACTTGGCGAGATTCCGCATGGCATGATCTTTAGTTCCTTCATGGTTTGCTTCATTATTGGAAGCATTTTATTCGTCTTTCTTATGAAGACACAACCCGCTGAGCTATTCATGCGCAATATGTACATCATAGGCGTCGTTTGCTTTGTCGTCACCACCATATCATCCAATGTATGGGAGGTGTACGGCGCTCTGCTTGCGTTTGAGGTCATTTGCGGTTTGTACTTTCCGGCTATGGGTACCATGCGAGCAAAGTATGTTCCCAAGGTCACCCGATCCGCCATTATGAACTACTTTCGTCTTCCTTTGAATCTCATAGTCTGCCTCATTCTGTACAAAAACTATGAGAATACCACCGTCTTCTGGCTGTGTGCCGGCATGATGGCCATTGCCGTCATATGCCAACAGCGCCTTTTCAGTGCTTCAAAAGTCTCCATCGGCACCAAAGATGAATGGACTAGAGAAGAGCGCGCCGAACTCGTCGAAGAGGGCGATAGCACTGTTGAAGATGCTGTGCGGTAAATCAACTTGCCCGCCTACCCCCCCCACACCCATACTATCGTGGGCTTCACCTGGCAAAACATGCGCTGCTTCTGAGACAGATCTGTGGCAAAAAAAGGCTCGCCACAATGCTCGGAATTTAGAGATGCGAGTTGGTAGTACGCAGTAGAACAGTGGAGCGTAATGTTGTATTGCATTGAATGTGTTTCAGCCCGATGGATAAAACGGCCCGTGTTAGAATCAGTCATTGAGAGGTCTGACATCTATCAGTGCGAGTATGGTGCGTCCCAAGCGTTTTCCCAACACGCTCCAGAGCAGCACGCTGTTCTTCATGCAAGGTTGCGGAGAATTTGTCTCTCTGTAAAGAGCTCTCCTCGCTTTGCGTCTAAAGTCTTCAATGCCTGCCAGTTGACTTTTGTTGCCAGCTTTGATTCGCGTGCAATGCGCCTTTCGAAATCCAGATAATCAAGCCACAAGTCCACATTTGTGTTCGCCGATTGCAAAGCCGTTGCTTCTTTAAAAAGTTTTCTTGTCTGGAAAGGGAGCTGAAGCACGTCTGCACCAGATAGTTGTCCCTGACTCTGCATGCGGTCATATTTTTCATTTGAGACCGGATGGCCGAGTGTAATGACTTCAATGTGAGCGGGGGCAGGGAAAGCATGGTATCGCAAATGCCCTGCAACTGTTTCAGATTGCCCTCTGACGATAACCATGCGCAGAGAGCTCTCTCCTCATCGCGCCCTCGAAACGGGATGAGAACCTTGGCCGTCAACACATCGTGCGATTTTCTTGACAAGGGACAAGTTTTTGATTCTAGCATGTTCGCAAAGTGGTTCATAGACCAGGTGTGAGGGTCTTTGGGATCCACACCGTCGGGGCCTTCCGTTCCGCTACTAGAAAAATCACCACTGAAAACTTTTCCAGACTTGATGAGGACAAGCACTTTCTTGGCGAGGGAAGTAGCTGCCTGGTGCTTTTCGCAAGTGCTGATAAGGGCGATTAGGTTTTCCCAAACTTTTGGTGGTGGGTTGGTGGGAGTAAGGGAATGGGATGGGGTAGTGGAAGTTTGGCCGGCCGGCGCAGGCACGGGAGGGAGAAATTGGAACAATTTATTCCGAATGTTGTTGGGATGGAGACTGATCTTGAGTCGAGCACGGGAGGCGTTTCGGCAAAACCTTCGGCCATCGAAACGGCACTCGGCGTCGAAATGCAAGAGACGGGCTCCCTCGCCCCCCCGGCGTCAACGCGAGCGGATAGGACGAACAAGTACCACGCGCACTACTCTACGACGCGCATCTACACTACGATAGTCCCCAAACGCGGGCCTTCCCTCCCCTGGCCCTCCGCGCGGTAATCACGTGAGCAAGTCGACGATCTGGTCGACGACGGCGACAAGAAACGGGGGCGTCTTCTGCGCGATAGGGACGACGACATCGACGACCTGGTCCACAAGCGACGGATGTCCGGGCTCGAGCACCTCCCTTGCGAAGCAAAGCACGAAGCCGAGCGCGGCGGCGCGACCATTGACGCTCTCGGCGGCGTTCCAGAAGAAGCGCGCCGGCCTGACGGCGGCGCGGCCATCGCCTGCGGCGGGGGTGGAAGCGTCGACGGCGGGCGCGACCGTGCGCGCGGGCGGGGCTCGCTTGTGCGGCGGGGCCTTGGCGATCTCGGCGAAGGCGGTGGCGAGCAGCTCGCGGCGCTGGAGGCCGGGCAGGGTGACGAAGTCGTCGTGCGAGAGGCGCGCGGCCGAGACGATGCGCTCGTTGTCCAGCTGTGCCACGGCGCGCGCGCGCAGCCCGTCCAGCTGGGCCACCGGGTCGGGCGGCGGGCGCGCGGCGGCGGGCGCGGGCGGCGGGCGGCGCGACGCGCGGCGCGACGCGCGCGGCAGCAGCAGGCGCAGGCGGCGCGCTAGGCGCGGCAGCCAGACGCGCGCGCGCGGCGGCAGAAGTGTGTTGAAGGCCAGCGTCACGGACACGGACACCACCGCCAGCACGCCCGCCAAGACCGGCGGCGGCAGCGCGAAGGCCGGCGCGGGCGCGCAGCGCCAGCACATCGGCCCCGGGGGTGGCGCGCGCGGGCGGCGCAGCGTGCGAATGGTGGAAGTGGCGGGCATGGTAGAAGCTGTCTTTGCAATCAACTCATACATACTTTTGAAAACTGTTTTCCCGCGAAACAGTTAAGTGATCTGCACAAACAGTCGCAGTTCGAGTTTGCCGCGCTTCCCAACGTGATGGGCAATTCTTTCAGGCGGTATGTACGGCGTTTTACGCATAGTGGTTCCGAAAACATCCCTTCAACTTCGAAGGCACTCCTCACACCCCAGGAAAACATTTCGACTTCCGAACGCACCACTTGTCCTCCTCCGTCAAATCTGCGATCTTCGTTACCCCCTCGCGCGAAATCAGCCGTTCTCGCATCTCACCGACCTCCTTCTCCAGACACGTCGTCGCCTCCTTCATCACCGCGCCAACCTCTTCACACTACAGAACCTTCTTCCCTTCAATCACACACACCAGCGTCTTCGGGTGCAGATAAGACACGGCGGAGATCTTCCCGTTTGCGATTTCGGACAGATTCTGTGGGACCTTCATTCCAAGTCATAGCTTCGCCATCATCCAGCCCCCAAAAAGAAGCACAAGGAAACATGGGTCTGCGACGTACAGTGTCCGCGCATAAGAGGCGTCCATTGCCATTACAGGCCGGAATTGGAAGCGCCGAGAAGCGTCGAAGACTAAGACCCTCTCAGACTGAGGCCACACGTTCGAACCCTACTGCGCGGGTACCCCTGTCGAATTCATCTGCGCTTGAGAGCACCGAGTTACAGCCTGCCGCACGTTCGAGCCCTACCTTGCACGCACCCCGATCGAATTCATCCGCGCTTGAGAGCACTGAGTTGCAGCGATCCATAGTGGCAATGCACAAGAGGTTGGCAGAAGAGCTGGCCAGCTGCAATGCCACATTATCGGACCTAGTGAACAGCAATGCCAATACGGCGTCCAGTTTGGAGGACATCAAACTCCTCATTCTTCAAAGCTCTGCAGGTAGTTCGCGAATACCATCTCGATCAAGGGTGCAGGGAGGGTCTCGGAAAGGTGCAACTAAGAACCTGGAAAAGGACGTTCTCAAAGACAACCCCACAGTTATTATCGAAATCAATGCGGCAGTGAACGCGGATACCGTGTCAAGATCGCTTGCACAGACTCTATCTTCGTTTATGGATGTCTATCACAATAACCAGGATGACCCCCGGATGACATCGCGTGTCGTCAGCGTCCTCTTGTTCGGGCTCAAACATAACAAATCTCGTTCAGAATTCAAACACGGACTGGGCAAAAAGCATGCAAGTTTTCGCTTCAGTACAGCCAAACGTGCGGTGATGAACGCAAGAAATCTCTCCGACGAAAGTATACGAGCATATGAGGCAGAATTTACAACAACCAAAGCCTTTATTGATAGGGATGCTGACCGCAATGGAATTGATGTTTATGTTTCTACGAAGCCTTCTTGGCTGCAACCAGGTGTTTTGGACAAGCAAACGCTGCACACCGCGCGAATGCATCACGAGTGCGTGAAGGCCGAGTTACCTCCGGATCCCTCCTGCCCGACTAGGCGCAAACATCTGTTCATATGCAAGAGGATCGTCACTATTATTAACGACTGTTTGAGAATCTCTCGGGATCGCTCAAAGGTCAAAATGTTCGAGAGCGGCCTCTTTCTACTGGTTAACTGGAGTGAATATGACTCTTTCCATCGCTCTCACTCGTCACCCACCTTTCGATTTTTGCACAGTGATGCGGAATCCGTCCCCGCTTCCGAGATCCCTGACACTACTGTAGGGTGGGATACACACACATCCGTCACCAATCGGAAGCTTCTGGCTGCTCTTATATCGGAAAGAAAAGACCTGGTGATACAGGCGACTTATCAGGTCACCGTCACTGGTGGTTCGAACGGCGAAAACCGTGTCACAGAGATCAAGCGCAACATTAACATCTTGCGAATTGCTCTGCGCTTCGTCTGCGGCTATTGCCATTGTGGCGAGGAAATGACTCTTGGATCACATGCATCAATGCTTCGAACAATCTATCGGATTGCTCGGTTTCTGAGGCAATTGTTCTCTGTTCGGGCGAACTACAATCCTCAGGTACAACGGCAACGCATGATGAGGCAACAGCTGTCAGTGGTGACGTGAAAAGTGAGAGGAGCCAATCTTTGATACCCGAAATCACGCTGCGAGAGATGTTACCGGGTAGATCGGAGAAAGAGAAGGTTATCAGTGGGGTGTTGAAAATCTCCAAAGAGACATTCGCCAGATTAAACATTTCTGCACCGCAAGACATTGACAGCAGCGAAAGCGCTGTGCTAAGCGGCACCAATGAGTGGAGACATCAAACAGAAGATTTGGAAGATGATTTCGACAGTGACGATGATGATATGGCGGGAATGCTAGACTAACATTTCTGCCCTGATAGGTTAGGTAAAGTTCGGATTTGCACGACCAGTGTCAAGACGGGTTCAGCAGTACGCGCTAAGCTGCATGCCAACAATCGCACGCCTTCACTATCAGAAGCTGCAGTATTAGAGCAGGTGAAAAAGTCGGAGCTCGTTCTAGTGGAGGACATCACTCGGGAAAATCGCATGAGGGGTGCGATCAGCATTCGAAAAAATCATTTCGGCTGCTCATGTCGGCAAGAGTGAACAGGGCGGAACCGATATAGTTTATCCTACCTCCATAGTCACCCAATGAATGAACGAATTGCACCACCATGTATCCCCCAACTTTTTCCGAGCAGCATCTCACTCGTTCAAACCGAAGAGCATGTCCAAGCATGACCCATTCTTCGGTCTTAACAGTCTCCCTAACCCGGATCTCCGCCTCCTCCAGCTTAGACGGGTCCAACAGGACCTCGCTAAGCACCCTGAAAGCAAAGTCCGTGACGCTATGAAACTCGTCCGGGCATCCCTTGACGCCGCGCATGGCGTCCTTCGTGACAGCGGCGTGGTTGCGGCAGATGGCGTCGGCGGCCTGCTTACGGTGTTGGGCGCCCTCATGGCCATCGTTGAGCACGTGCTTGCTGCGGGCCGTCTCGACGGCCAGCGACACCGAGCTCCGCGTGCGCAGGAAGGACACCGGACCGATCTGCGGCGGCAGGGCGCCGATGTGGGTTCAGTCGTCGCTCTGCAGGTACGTGGCGGGCTCCCAGGCGTCCCGCGCGGCAAACCAGCGGCGTAGGTTCGGGCGGCCGTCGGCTAGCTCCAGGTTGCGCCAGAACTTGAGAGAGGAGCGCGCGCGCTCGAAGATCGTGGCTGGGGAGGAAGGGGTGTTAGGATCAGGCGGGTATTGTTTGGAGAAGCAAAAAAAGCGAGGACAAAGGTGATGAGGACTTACAGAGATGTCGACGAACGAGGGCTCCGGGCCCGGGTAAAAGAAGGAGCCCTCAAAGTCGCCGAGGCAGGTCTCGATGAGATCGAGGGTGTGGTTGACCGGTTCCAGGCCTCTCCCGGGGCTAGACATGGCGCCTCGCAGGGCGCCGAGCCACGAGCCGGTGAAGACGCGCTCGAGGCGCATGTAGCGGTGAAAGGCCTGCATCATGTCGTCATTCCCAACAGTATCCACCCCACGATCAGACGTACCACCCGCACGCCTCGCAGTAAGAGCCCAGCTCGCATCATGTCCAACCGCCAGGATATCCCAGCGTCGGAGGAGCTCCATGTCATAACATGTAAGAGCTCAACCACGAAAAAAATTACCAAATGGCCTTGCACTGAATCATTTAACGCGTTTGTACTGAAACGTTCGACAACTTTTTGAAGTCTCTGAGACTTTCACAATTCATAGATGTGTCTACGACGACATACGTGACTAGGTGCTCATGTGTGGTTGACCCTTTGTACAAAATACGTGCGTCAAGTACTCATCTGTAACCAAATAGCTGACTTCGGACACGGCCTGAAAGCCTCTAATAATGAAGTAGGGGAGCTCAACTTCGAGAGACCCGCAAACGTGTTCAGAAACGGATGTAGCTGTACTCCAGAATCGACTGTTCGGGGGAACCATCGGACGCCACCGGAAAGAGAAAGTTTTCAACTCCGAGAAAACAATCTTTACAGCCTCGTCCTCCGACACCTCGCTCGGTGTGGCTGAAAGCCTTGCCGCCAAAACCTTGCTTACAAGGTCAACTGCTTGAAGTGATGAACGTGAGAGAGGGTGAGTGTACGACATACTTCGAAAATCGAAATCTCGGCTCTTTCGGACAAGGGCATCGACCGTCGCCTTGCGACGAACGTATGGCATACATGTTCCCACCAGCAGTGCCGCCGCCGAATTCTCATCGGTCTCATCTGCGACACACAGCCCCATAATGCGAATTGCTTCATGCACGGTTCCTTCTTTTCCTCCTCCTTTCCTCCGTCACACAATATTTCTCATGTCCGCGACAGAGTTTATGCCAATAACTGTGCACAAATCTTTGCATGATGGGAAAATTATCTCTGCGAGCTCGGTGCACGCTGCGAGAGACTGGGTTTCCTGGAACGAGGGCTTGAACTGGGCAGAATCGGACAACGAATGAACAGCGCGGGCCAAGTTCTCATACTCTTCCAAGGTGCAGTCTACCACTGAACGAATGCTTCCGGTAGAGCTCTCTTCGTAGTGTGTGTCCTGCTCCGTATCCCCTTGTCGCGGTTTGAAGTTTGGTACCGGCTTCTGGATGAGTACCAATGTTTTCTGTCTCAAAGTATTTAGGAGACGTGCACATTGCCGTTCTGCCGTTGATCCAGACCCGATCCGAGAAAAGAATTGAAACTGGCCAACAACCATGCGCTCGATTTCTTCAACTCGAGATAAAAGCGTAGCCACTTTCCCCTCCACGCTATACATTCGCAAATTTTGTACCGCCTCCCCATCACCAACTCCATTTTCGCTCTGGCGAATAAAATTTTCTCCGTCTGTTTCATAGCTCACCTGTCCTGAGCACTCATAATAACGCCACCGCAATTGAGTGGCGTCATCTTCCACCAAGCGAATATAATCAGGAAGAATCCACACCATCGCTTGTTGTTCATCGAACCCCTCCCTTGCCACGTATTTCAGTTTCCCTTTCACTCTTCCCTCGACCACTTCCTTAGTTACTAACTCTGCCCGCCACCAGACGGATGCAAGCGTTCTCTCACCTCGCCTTCGTCCTTCCCCTTTGGTTAATTCGATGTCCCAGAGGACCTCAATTAGTATCCCAGGTACCAGAGACTGCATTTCGGTACAGTAGTCTGAGCCTTGGGAAAGGCTTCCTGTCACTATGAATTCGTCATGAAAAAGCACGCTCGTCTTTTTTTACACGTGGCAGGCAAGACCCCCAAGTTTTGTTTCCCGAAGTCACCAAAGGACAAACGGGGCTTCGTCCCGTCCTTTCTCTCCGCAACCAGATTCCGAAGTCGTTCGCAACCCTGCCGACTTACCCCAAATACCACGCACATCCCCCGCCATGGTCGAGCAAAAAGAAGTCATCCGCCCACCCCCTGATGTGTATCTGATCGACCCTCCTCCGCCCCCCTTCACCGTCCCCTCTGCCTACCGCGCCCCGCGCCCCGCCCTCTCATCTCAACTCGCAAGACTTCATCTTCGATCTCGGGTCGTCCACATTGTGGCCGCCTTCTCAGGCTCCTCCATGCCAATCTTAGAAACCCCACCGTATGTCGCCCGCATGCGCCATGCTATGATGCCGAGTGGAAGAAAATTAGAGAGGAACCAGATAACTTTGACGAAGTGTCAAAGACAGTCAAGGTGGAAACTGGGGAGGCGAGTGATAAGCCGGCGACGAGCGCGGAGGAGCAGGCGAGAATTGATAATGGGAGGAGGTTGAATAAGTTAATGCAGGATAAAAAGAATTCAAGAGCCGGCGGAAGGGATAAGGACGTGTCGGGGACAGAGGCAGAGCCGGTGGACACGGTGGAAGATGTCAAGAGCCGGCGGAAGGTATAAGGATGTGTCGGGGACAGAGGCAGAGCCAGTGGATACATCGTATACACTGGAGGAGGTTGTGTATTGAAGATATGAGGGATATAGATGAGGACAAGTACTACATTTCCATGTGCGTCGGACAGTGGGAATCGTCGACAGCGCTGAACCAAGAGATCGACAAGCGGCAGCTGCTCGTGGATGACGAACGTGCCAAATTGAGCGCGGGAAAGGCAAGGGCAGCGGAGGTGGCGTGGTGGAAGCGCGTACGAGCAGACGAGCTTCTGTCGATGTCAGAGCTGAGCGCGCCGTAACTCAAGCAAAAGCGGCACGAGCGCGCGCTTTGCGGGGCTACGGAAGCACGGTTACGGGGGAAAGGGTCAAGCTCGCGGCGAAGGCGGAAGCGTAAAGGAAGGCTGAGGATATAGAGAAGATGGGCATGGAGAGGCCACAAGAGTATCTGACCGAACTGCGAACGGAGCGAGATGAGCTAGCTGAGCGTTTAAATCGAAAGGACGCCGCGCGCGAAGCGAGGTGGGATCGGCGGTGGCAGGCTGCAAGGGAACGAATGAGGTTGTTGGCACAACAAGCAGGAAGCAATGCAGGTTTAGACGAAGACCCAGGGCGAGGGAACTCAAAGGGGCGCGAGAGAGGAAGTGGGAAGGGAAGAAGGAGGGGCCAGGGGAGGGGACGAGGGAGAGGGCGTGGGAAGAAAAATGTGGAGGAGGACACGTTTGGGGTGGACGATGCGGACTGGGATGTGTACAGATCAATGAAGGTTGGAAACGATGGGACGGATTCTGAAGACAACTCTGGAGAAGAGCGTGTTCGTTTGAAATCTGTGCGTACTGAGATTATGATCGAGTGTCTCGTTAAACCTGTCAGGAAGTACCGCTTCTACGAGGTTATCACTGAGGATGGAATTGCTGGTTTCACGGAGAAGCTTTTCGACATCGGCGTGAATAGCACGCATCTCGCTGTCGTGGTAGTGATGTTTGGCAAATATGAAGTAGTATAGCGTGAAGAAACCGAGAAGAAGAAAACACATTCGATACATGGTGAGTAATTGCTGCCAAGCTCCGAGCCGTGAGCGAGCCTGTGTGGGGTTTGTTGGTCGCCATCCTGCATGAAACGATCGAGAGGATTTCCTCTCCCGCTCAGATGTAGAATTCAGCCGTGGGAGGCGCAGTGAGTGGGAGTCATGGAGGCCAGATAATGTTGCAGATGGGTGCAGGTTACGAGCGGTAGTGCGATATTGTGTCGGGAGATCGGAAATGTCGAACGACATCGGAGAGTGGAACTTATGTGTGCTACGTGTTTTAATTGTCTGTCTCTACAATGACTTCATTCATCTAATTTTAATTGGGCCCTCGTCATCTGCCCGTGCCGCACGTCGCACGGGCCGTGCGGCGCGCGAATGATCACAAGTGGCTCCTTGGAAAACTCCCTATCGCTTGCGGCTCGTCGCGCTGAAGAGCTACACCGAGCTCGGTGTTAAGGAAGTCGGGCTGCCGCGTGCAAGCGTGGTTGTGCGAATTACTGGTGTGTGCGTTGTACGCATCTTCGGTGCGCATGTAGCGATGCTGGCCTGCTCCGCCTCAACACGGCGCTGCGACTCAGCTTCCTTCTCCGCTTTTTTTCTTCTGTTCCGAGCAGCTTTTGATTCTGTTCCACCGCCCAATCTCCGGGCGACTTCATTGCCTTCGGGTAATTGGGGATTAGCGTTGTCCGCCGGTTCTGCTTCTTCCTCTTCGATAACGCCCTCCAGTCTCTCAAGCGCCTGCGCTTCGACTAGTCGCTTTGCAATCTCGCGATGGTCATCACTGGCGACTCCTTGCTCATCCGGAACTATGGCCGCTCCGATTTTCAACGCAGCGATAAGTCAGGGAACACATGCGGAGAACTAAGCCATTCGAGGAGGGTAACCGTCGTGCCTGGATAAGCAGTAGAAAATATTCCCCTCCATGATCGAGGCAGTGCAACTCAAATTATTCTCTTCGGGTTTAAGACATTGTGTGGTACGGTCACTGTGACAGGCGTGAACTAGTCCAACTCTTCTGACAGAGTCCGTGAGCTTCAAGAATTGAAATGGCTTGTGGACGTCAACATAAATAAATCCGGAAGTGAACTGGCATTTCTTGACAACAGCGAAAGGTGTCTCTTGATATGCATCCTTCATTTTCATAAATGTTTCGATTGCAAAGTAAGCTACGTGCAGCTCATCAATGTAAGCAATTCTTTCATCTTCCGCAGGTGTAGGTACAATTTGCGGTTCGTCATCGAACACGAGTGCTTGAACCGCAGAGCCTTTCGAGAGCATGTCGTGCGGTCTTGAATGCGATGTAACAACTCCAAACCCGTACAGGGATTTTTTCATTCGACATGCCATTTCGAAGAATTTGGGGTCA